>NW_010972658.1:627252-657871 GCF_000737465.1 Haliaeetus leucocephalus
GGGGGGGGGCGGGGAATCTTCCCAGTTTTTACAGTCTCCTAGAAGACAGAAAAGAGCTTTAGACTTTATAAAGATATCCTATTTCTTCCTCTATTCATCTTAAAAATTCAAAGGGAAGCACATATCTTTTTCCTCAACCAAAAAGAAGGCACAGCCAGCTGATGCAATATCTTCTAACCATGTGGAGACATCTATGGAAACCTTTAAATCCTATTTATGAAACAAAAAACCCCCAACATTTATGAAGTTCCAGGCTCTTTAAATGAAATGTTACACTGATTTGCTTGAAACTCATATCTGTAATCCACCACATGTGCCCAAGTACATGTCTTTGCTGGCACACTTGTCTTCATAAACCCTTCTTACATAAATATAATCTTGGGCCAATTAGAAAAAAGCTTAAGCTAAAATGAGACAAAATAATTTATTTTTTTAAAAAGGGTGGATAGACAAGTTTGTACCACATTTATGAAATGTATTTAAAAAAAAAAAAAACCCAAACAAATTTTATCATCAGGTAAGCATCTACATTTTTGTCAGAGGAGCTTAAATAACCACTGTCCCTCAGCTGGAGGTTTCAACTGCACATCAGTCAGGTTCCCCCAACAGCTGACTTACAAAAACTCACTATGTGCAGATACATTGCTATAAAATGTAAATACCCATGGATACAAATAAACACATAATTAGTTGTCATACCAAATCTACAAGGCATTGACCAAATGCCATAGGAAAAAACCACCAGTTAAGGAGTGGTAACTTGCCTAAATAACTTGAACAAGAACACACTCACCTGAATATATACTGCCTTAAGGTGGTAGAAAATCCATGTGTAGACATGGATCTATGGCTTGAGACCTCAAAAGAAATTTGCCTATAGAAATGAATTCTTAAATACGTAATGCACATAAAAATATAACTTACAGTGTTTGGAAAAATTAAGCTAAACAATACTACAAAATTAGATCCTGAACAGCAAAAGAAAAAGTCAAACTATAAAGACTACACACAAATGTTTTATTTTAGGGTTAAATTTGAAAAAAAAAAAAAATTTAGATAGAAAACCAAGAACATCACAGGAAAAGTCTCAAGTAATATAGACTACTATTTCGTATTTGTGTAGAAATTGAGCTTTCGAAAGGCTTTAAAAATGCAAATAACTTCAGTTTCTCCATTATGATATACTACCCTTTCTGCTTTGAAGAGAAAATTATTTTAAAGTTTAATTGTCCACAAATGATTTGAACAGATTATTTTGTGAGATGAACACATTTGTTCAGTCCACAATTTTCCTGAAAATAACTTAGAAGACAAAAATATCTGGCTGGCAGGGAGCTACAAAAACTATTGAAAACATCTAAAGCAAAAGAAAAAAAAAAGCAAACCATTCTTTAAATCAGTGAAAAACCTCAGATTTCATTTATCTGTCCACTACATAGATCTGGTCCTGCCAAAACTGGTGCTTGTTTTTAGCAATTCACAAAATGAACTTCCTTCAGCAGGATGAAATAAGATGACCATTATCCCTATGGCAGAAGAATGATTGATATAGTTTAATTTTGTGCATAGTACTTTGTACATTTGCAACTTTACACTTACCCCAAATTGGCAGTGATACATTGCTTTCATACTGAGACTGTTCTAACAGCTAGAATAGAAAATATATGATAGCTTTACAACCTATGGCATAGTAACCACATTCAAACTGGGTCTCTTCAAACATAGTTACATTTTTAATTTCATCCCTTAATATCATCTTTTAGCTTACTAATTATATGTGACAAGCTACACAGGGACATCGTCATAATTAGATTTTAACTTATTATCTGTAACAACTTAAATAGTTTGTGTCATCAATAGTTAACTTGTAGCTAATATGATAGTTACACATTTACCAAGTTACTCAAATCCACTCTTGCTAATATATATGATTTGAGTTGCATTTCATGGGAGTACTAGCATAATGTCTAATAATGCAGGAAAAGCAGCACCTAGAGTGAATGCAAAGACAACAATCTCTAGAGGGGAAGAAAAAAATACCATTTTGATGGCTAAGTGGGTAAGAAGGAGCATAAGGCTTTGAAGACTTTTTCCTTTTTCACAATCCTGAGTTTGTCATCAGAAAACCTTCAGATATCCCCATCCTCAGATGGAAAAATCGATGCCTTACATTTTAACATAAAAATTCCATTTTTCAAATGAGTTTTCTGCTTCCAAACATTATCAGAGAAATCACTCAGCCCAAACCTTAAGTCTTAGATTTTGTCTAGGAATTGGATAACCATAAAAAATGTCTGCTGTGGTTGGCATATTAGAAATATGAAGACAGTCTAAGTTTTGAAATTGCTATATTTATTGAACTAACTTCGCACCATTGAACTAAGCTGATCAGTTATATCATCAGATTTCTGCATAGGGTGTCTCAGACTAGAACATCATGGAAGTAAAATATTTTGAACATTTTTTTTTTTATTACTCCTTTCTCGTCCATTAGTTAGATGTATCTAATGAGGTATCTTAGGTAGTTTCAACAGGCAGCTATGCTGCAAGATGATCTGCTTGGCTGGCCACAGGGATAGTACCAGGAAGCCTACTCCGACCACAGAAAAGGCCAGTCCTCTTCTACAGTACAGCACTAGCTAGACAAGATGTAACAACCTGTTGAGCCTTTATTAACTTATTTTATCCTTTGAAGTCTTAGCAAGCATGCTGTGACATTTTGCACCTTACGGGCACAGCTCTCGACAACAACAGGCTTGGTTCTACTTGAATGGCATAACTGTTTCTCACAGCAATTACCGTTTCTATTTTCATCCTTTTCAAATGGCTGTATTGTTGAATATCACAGGATGACACAGGTTATTTTTTCCTGAAAGACTTCACTACTACCATGCTATTTTGACATGATTCCCACTTATCTTTTATGATACCAGACTTCTAAGTTTACCCATGTGATGTTATACACTTCCAACTGAGTGACTGGCATTTTGGGTCAGAAAAACATGCCTTAATACTGTTAAAAAAACATTCTGAACTTCATAACATCATAGAATAGACTTCTTCAGGCTCCACCACCACTGACTTCTCATATAAGCTGTAACTCCAATGAACATAGTGACACATGACTACTATCTTTAGATGTTCAGAGAGACATCCGTGTGCTCAAGAGCTGAACTAACTACTACAATACTGGCAGGGAGCTGTGAAACGCTTACGTTCTGCATGGCAGGGGCTATAATGTCTACACCTCCTAACTGAGGGACTTCCCTTGTCATGTCCAAATGATATAGAAGCAACATCTGCAACTACTCAAGACAGGATGATACAAGTCTGTCCGCACTTATTTTCTGTATTTTAAAATAATTTCTTACTTTACATTTATTTAACCGAGAGCATTTTGTTTCTAAACATTAAATACAGAAAAATTGGTTTTAGGTTCTTACTCATATTGATTTCCCTAACTTATTCTCCCTACCAATCTTTCCATCCAGAATCACAATATGTTGCATATGAACTAAGCTTTATATTTGCTTAGGATGATGTACAATAAGTGCGTATAAGTACTGCCATGAAACAACACATTTTCTGTCTTCAGTCACTGAAGAAATATTCCTATATTGTATCCTGTAGAAGTTTTGCAGAAAACTCCCGCCTCCTAGGAATAAACAGGGGCTACTAAGGAATGAGCAAATGGTTTCAGAACCAGTCTGAATATGCATCTGATTTCTTCACAGACTAAGTCTGTGGATTTTGTTTGTTTGGTTTTTTGGTTAGGTTTTTTTTTTTTAAGGGCATATTAGTTTAAGTAAGGTATTCTACAGGATTTTATAACTACTGCCTTTCCCTTGCAAGTAGGCTTCTCCTGTATGACTAATCCATGGTCCTCTTCTTGATCACTGTCTTAGAAGTTAGTTAGTTCCTCCCATCTTAGAAGAAAATCCTGCAACTTTGAAGTCAGCTACTCCAACAACTCACTTGTATTCCTAAAATCAAAGTCCCATACAATGTCACACCAACGTCTTCTCAGTGTTGTACAGTAGCTCAGACTACTGCATAGGTGGATGCAGAAGGGAGAAAGATCTGAGTTGCCAAGTTAGTGCCATCTACTGCCTAATTTCATGAACACTGATGATTTAGCAGGTGAGAGAGAGCTGGCTAGGAAGCTAGAAGCTGTTCTTAAAAAGTGTGCTATGGGCCGTATAATCAAATGTTTTTTGGAGACTGAAGCTGAAGTACAACTGCCTGTGAGGAAGTGAAAGAGAAAAATATCCTCCAAAGGTCTAGGCAAGTTAGAAACCTTTGGGGTCTATCTAGAGAGCTCAGAATTCATTGTCATTTACCTATCATTATGTTAAAGATCTGTGTATGTAAAAGAGCGACACACTTTTGTTTCTTTTTAAAAAATTTTTTTCAAGAAAAAGGTTAAAGTTGGATGTTGGTCTCATGAGTACCACTTTTTGGATATGCAATATTTAACAGACTTTAACAATACGACACACGAAGACATCTGAAATCTAATTAATCTTTTGACATTTGACTAAAGTCAAAGCAGTGGACCACAAGATGAATAAGGATACCTCACCCATGAAGGTTGATCTTTCTTTCATGAGGTGCAAATGAGTTACAATGATCTGACTACAAAGTTTTTTGCAGATCTGTTCCTTTTTAATAGCTGTCCCTGCTGTAAGCACCTAGCATGCTTTCTTAATAGGATATTGAATATAACAACTGCTGTAGCTGACATTCTACATTTCCACCAAAAGTCCTTCCTTAGTAACTTCAGTTTTTACACAAACTGCTTGAAGTACCACGTACTACTAATAGTTGTTGCATTTTTACACAACTCCAAGACTATTTTTATTGTTCTAAACCCCACAATTTCACTTTTAATTTAGTTCCTGAGATTCAACAGTGTTAACACATAAGGATTAGTTTAGGATTTGCTGTACTTTATAATGGAAACTTTTCAAACATTCAAACATCTTTGCTTACACTGCCAGTGGTGGTTAATTCAGGAGAGCAGCCAAATACAGGATCACAGCGGCAGAGCCTGGAAAAAGTCATTCTGTTCAACATGACTGTACTGAACTTTATCCATAAATCACCTCCTTGTAAGACCATCATGAAAAAAAGTTGATAAACCATTTATGGAGTATAATGAGATTCCAAAAAAGCTAAAAAAGTAAACTCATTCGTAAGTAATACTGGGCTGTAAACAATTTACTAGATTGGCTTTGAATTACAGTGGAAAACTTTCCTAAAGACAGAGTTACTTGGAGTTATGTTTTATACATAATTAAAATGGCTGTTTATATAAACATAATAAATTTGAAGCATTATCAGGAAAAAATAGCTGCAGACAGACTATCAGAAGTTGTCCACTGCATCCTATAAGACCTATTTTCCAGCAACCTGTTTTGTTCATTTCTTCAGAATGAGGATCCTGATGAAGCAGCTAAAGCCTTTGAAACACATTTCTCTACACTCTAATATACTATGTCCTACACTCTAATACACCATGTATGTCCAAATGCTTCCTATAAGCAAAATGCACACAATGCAACAGTTAGAATTAAGAATTTCTTTGCCTTTGAATACGACCTGGAGACAAACAGGACTCAAAGTTTGAAAGCACTACTAACTACAGACAATTAAAATGATTTAACATTTTCTATTCTTAATTTGTACAAACTACTTAAAAAACAAAAAAAACCCAGAAACACAACAAGAAAAGAAACAAAAGTGACAAAAAGACAGAATTGAAGGCAAAATAAAGAGCTGATATATCCATGAATTGTACTGAGCATAAGACTTTTACTATATTAAGTGCTGTGATGCACTTGGCTATTTATTACCCATCACATTCCACATAATTAAGCAGTCTTGCACACTAACATCATTGATTTATCAAGCAGCCAAACTTTGTGGTTCATCTCATGTCTAAATTTGTCAGTATGTCAATGCTTGTCAATAGACACAACATGCCTAAGACAGACAGTATGTCTTTTCAGTAGACTGCCCTAATGCCTGTCTAGAGAAACACATGTTCACCTACTGTACTCCTAGAACACCTGCTTAAGAGCTGATGATTCTAGCATCTAGAACCAGGTGTTCATTTTGTAGCCAACAAATATTAACCCTTTTAATATGACAAGCACAAAGTAATATATAGCTGGTTGTTTCATGACCAGTAGAACTAACAATACCCCATTTCCTACAGGTTTGCATCCTATATCCCTGCCTACCTCCATGGTAATAAGTCACCATCCTTATCAGTGATGACTCCCTTTCCCTATTTCCAAAACCTTGGCAATGCTTCATCCTATGTCACCCAACTATAAGCATGTGCTATAGTGGGAGTTGCTCCCATACACTGACTGATCCTGTGGGATCATCACACAGGTACCCTCCTCAGGCATTGACCAACACACTGTTGAACTTGGTGGTTACAATCCTAAAACAGAGAACTGCAGATATCCTAAAAAGCAAATGGGAAGTGAATACAGAAAAGACCAGGGGGATATACTAATTAATAGATCTTTACAGGCCTATTAGTAGACCTCAGGATACTATAAAAGAGTATAAGTTTTAAGCTTTATAATTTTAAGTTAATTTAATAAATGCTAATGGAAATAGAATTCACAGATGAGAAGGTTTCACCTCCATCAGTAAGAACTATTATAATCCAGGATATAAACTCAAACCAGTTAGCTCCACTTTGATCATGTCACAACTTTATGATAAAAGAAGGAAAACTGTTCAAGAATGATGTTCCTCTCCCATTTACATTCTTTGTTCCTACCTGAAGGTGAAATAACATCTTTTGGGTTTTTGCAACCTAATTTCCATAGGGATGGTCCAAGATAATAGGTTACAAACAATGTTTTTTAAAATTTTGTAATTTGGAAACTTCAGGTATTAAAATTCCTTTCTTTCTGTAAATATATAAGTACATATATATATATATATATTTTGCATGTCATGTATTGCACTACTCTGCTGTACATTAGCCAGGAACATTTAATTGATAAGCTCATACTATTGCCTTTCCCTAAGCTATGGCACTAATGTGTGTCTCTCCTTTCCTCAGATATTATTAGAGAACGAATATATACTTTGTATATGCAGACCTCTATGCTCTCTCAAGTTAACTTAATATTGTCCAATGAGAAGCCAAGACAGAGGGAAAGAGAGTAAGTCTCACATTCTTAGAAGACCATGCTAAAAATGACCACTATTGTCTTGGCTTTTTAGCATCTCCCCTTAACTATTCACAAGAGACCCTACATTAATCCCAGTCTCCTTACTGAATTCCAGTCTCAGTAATTAAACTGAATCATATTATTCCCCCCTGATTATTAAGTGGAAATTGTCATTAATGTTAACAGAACATTATTTAATAGCTGATAACAAAAGCACAGGCCATTTTAAATTCCCTGTGTGACTTTAGTTGCATATGTTATTCTCCATTTCACCTTTAAACATTACAAGTGGTTATCATTACATGTCTGATGTACTGTCACACAAAAGGACACAGTTCAGGGGAGAGAGAAATTAATGCTAGGCAATCCACACTGTACACAAGTTGCTGAAATGCACAACCTTATCATTGTTATTAATATGAAATCACAGAAGTAGTAATGAAGCAAGTGCCATCATGCAAGATTTCCTTGAGAAAGGAGGAAGTTCAACATGTAAACCACAACCCATTAAAAAAAAAAAAAAATCTCCTAATACAACTCCTTTGAGCAGGAGAGAGTTCTGAAGGCTAACAGGCACAAAAGGAAACAGTGACAAGGGTCTCTGATCTATCTGCAAAAATACTGCTTCTTCGCAGCTGAAGAAAGGAATACACAGAATCACAAAGAAATCCTGATTGCTAATGTCTGGACTCCTGGAAACAAAAAAACTTGACAGGACTGATCCCCTAACCTGAGTTCCTTATAACATTTTTTTTAGGGTATTTAGGGTTTTTAATTTCTAAAGCTCCATATATACATGAATTAATTATCACACTGTAATGGGGAAATAAGGGAAATTGATGACCCATAATAACCTGTCTTCAGCCTTTTTTTTTTTTTTTAAGACAGCAGAATAGCTCATGAATGTTGAATGCCTTCATTAACAGCATGGATACAGAGTGTTAATAGGATGGAATAACATGCACCTTCAGCAAGTTTGCAGATGACATTGAAATGAGGCAAGCAGTTGATGTGATGAAGGGCTGAGCTAACATTCAGAAAGAGGTCAGGAAGCTGAAGAGCTCAAAAAATGGGCTGTCAGAAACCTCTTAAAGTTTAACAAAGGCAAATACAAAGTTCTGCACTTGGGAAGGAATAAATTCATGTAATATAACAGGCAGAGGCTGGAAATACACACACCATGTGGTCCACTCTCCTAAACATCTTGATTGCCCTCCTCCGGACTTGCTCCTGTCTGTCAATGTCTGTCTTATAGTTTGGAGCTCAAAAGTAGACACTGTATTCTAGATGAAATCTCATGAGTGCCAAACAGAGGAGAATAATCACTTCCCTCGACCTTCCAGTTATTCTTATCGCAGCCCTCTTTTGCCTTTATTGCTGCAAGGGCACACTGCTGACTCACGTTCAACTTTTCTATTTGGACTCCAGGATCATTTTCTACAAGAGGGAGCTTAGTTTCCATTTTGCTAGATCATGTTTTTCTCCATCACACAAAAATAATTCAAAAATGACAAGTTGAATATAAAGATAGTGGCAGAGGAAGTTTAAGGTATTTTCCTGTAGTGAACACTACATATTTACAGTTGGTAGTGAAAAGGATAAAAAGCCCTCCAGTTTGTATGGAATAACTTTTCTCTCTTTTTCATTCAAAGAAAATCTTACAGTCTACAATTACAAGATCAATACCTTCATATCATTCTTGCAAACCAAATTTCAGAAGTTCTTTACTCAACAATTAGGCCTTCAATCAATAAAGCACTGGCCAAACCCCAGGTTTTCAGCACTCTGAAGATTAGCCAGTGGGGAAAAGGAATGAGAGAAGATGGGGACGTTTTACTTGAGATGAATTATTTTTGTCTGCTGTGCTGTTTTTCATACTCAGGATGAAGTTCAGTGAGTCCAAGTTAGTGTTATCCAGTTACTAATAATCTGAAAATATTACTGGAGTCATATATGACATAGCACAAGGAAAAGATAAAAGACTTTAATAATGTTTCTAGTCCACTTCCTTAATTTGGAAACAAGCATGATGGAAGAGATGCATTTTATTTTTGGAGCAGATGAGAAGTGAAAGAGCACTGATATACTACCAGCAGCATAAAAAGTACATGGGAGTTTGCTCTGTGAGACAATGAAGAGGAGATATTTAGGGAATGGATGCAGTTTTGCTATGTTGTTAAATAGTTTTGCACCTAATTTGCCATGCAGAAAGGCAGAGCATATTACTTTGACTAAGGCATGCCAATTACGTGGTTACAGTGCTTGTGGGACTTGAGCTAACTTCTCTGCATATCGTTATGCAGTTTTAACAAGTTATCCTGTTGCAGCTGAGGTCAGTGCTAGCTTAGGATTTTGCCTGACAGAGAGCAGATGTGCCCACAGATAGTAAAAGCAGTACATACATCTAAAGCCCAAGCAACCCCAAGCAGCTCTAAGTGTGATAGGCAGTTTGCTGAGAAATAACCAAAGAATCAGAAGCCTATGAACCATCCCTCTCCAATTCAATCATATTTTCCTCTTCTTTCTTTTCTTCTGGCCCTATTCTCACACCACTAACTTCAGAGTGGATCTGACTGAAACAGAGGAGAGGAGCATGTTATTAGCTACAATGTCAAGTTCCAGTTCGTCTCCTGAATGATGACATTGTCCATTCAATCCCTTCAGAGTAAAAAAGACCAGGAATTCAGCTCTCCCACTTTCTGGGTGAGTGCTTTAACTGCTAAGGTAATTACGAAAACAACGGCATGACCACTACTACCAATCTTGATGGAGTTTTAGGCTGGTATGTGTTCAGATATTTTTTTTTTTTTTAATCGCATATATAATGCAGATCCATTTCTTCAAATTTGCTCATCACCATCAGTGTTTATCCTTAAACCATTAATCACACTATGCCTCATCTGGCTCCTCCTCTGATGTGATGACTACAGAAAAGCTACACTCTGATGAAGTTTCCCCCTCATACCCCACCCAATCTTTTCCTAGAGACTTTTATAAGGTTTTCTCTCAACTCTTGGCTTCAGAAGAGACCTAGCTGTCTCTTCACTGTCTCTCTATGCAAATGTCTTCCTTTTCCTTCTGCAGGATATTATATACTGCTATGCCAGCAGTCTAGGTCTTTGATTTATTCTATACAAATAGTACAAACAGTAGTGTGGATCTGTATTGCTGGATGTCACTCACTCATTAATGATCAATAAAAGTACTACTATCAATGTGAATATTTCTAAACAAGTTTTTAAATTTATATAGATTTCCAACAGCAGAAACTTTCTTTTCTTTTTGTAAGCAAGAACCAATTTCTAAATAAAAGGAGCTTCGATAATAAAATATAGTGAAATGAAGACATGGAATGGTTTTTAGACTAAGACTTTGATTCAGTGTCAGACATTCAATGTCAGATTCAACATCAGACATTGGAACAGGCTTCCCAGGGAAGTGGTTGAGTCACCATCCCTGGAGGTACTCAAAAAGCACGTAGACAGGGTACTCCATAACATGGTTTAGTGCGCATGGATGATGGTTGGACTCGATGATCTTGAAGGTCTTTTCCAACCTAAATGATTCTATGATTCTATGACTTCATAGTCAGTTTGGGCCCCACCCCGTTAGTCTACATCACTGGACTGGAACAGAAGCTAGTTTTTTATAAAGTGCAGTAATGTGTACAACTTATCCTTTCACAGGTTTGAGCAGTGAGAAAAGGAAGAACTGGCAGAGGCTCGCTCTGCCTGCATTCTGCACTGTTCTGGTCAGAGCTCTAGCCCACTCCTTTCCGAAGCCATTCTTCATGGGCATAACATAGCTTTCAGTCAGTAATTCTTTTGTAACAGCATTTTCTTGGAGGAACAGCTTTCTAAAAGTTAAATTGATAATGAAATCAGTAAGGGAGGTAGATGAAGTGATGAGGAGTACCAGCCAGTTACAATGCAATCATCTAACAACCACTATAGAATATAAATACATAAAAGTCTACAGTTTCACACAGTGCCAGATATTACAACAGACTGGGAAACATGTATGGTAAGGAGAATAACAAAAGATAAAGATGACATACCTTCTTCAAAGAGTAGCATCATGTTCGTGCTTTTGTTAGCAACCATGTTATTCAGTAAGGCAATTACAGTTTGCATTGTATTCCCAAGTATACTGTCTTGGTGTTCCTGTAAAAACAACAAAACACACACCCCCCCCAAATAAAATAATCTAGTTTTCCTTTTGCAAGGTTAGAAGATGACTATTCCCTTCCAAAAATGTAGTAATACAAAAGCAATACTCTCTCAGTCCCTTAGTTCAACATTTAAAATACTAGAAAACCAGCCAAATATCTTAGTAGGTAACATCAATTTCAGGGAGTCAAATCTAAAAACTTGGACCAAAATTTCTCCCATGTTCTTTTGAACTGAAAGAGTTCCTAATTAGGTCTAAAATTTTAGGACTTTTAAAAATGACATAGAGCTTTATCAACCTAATCTCTGTATATTCAGAACCAGGAACATTTTCCTTTGTATGGTATTTCTTTTATTAATGGTATTAATTTTACTCTTTTCAGTTTCAGCTTGATAACCCACAATAAGTCGTAAAAGCTATTTGGTTTTTGTTTGTATACTTTCATAAGTATAAAATTAATTTCACATGCACATTAAAGACCTATTTCTGTATTGAATTGCATCATCTATGACGTCTTTCTCATGCTTGATGATTGCTTCAGTGATTTTTCCACAATTTTCTGAGACTATGCTGGTAAAAGAAAGGCATCGGGGTTTATAAGAAATTTATTTTCCTCCCTTACAGTTAAGACTCTTGCACACGCAACCTAAAAAGGGTGGATAAGGCAGTGCAATCAAAGCATTTGTTTATTCATGCTAGTGACAATAACAACTCAGGTAACTTCCAAGAAGCCAAAACAGGACAAGCTTTTCCAAATCTGAGTCTAGATATAAATATAAGCCTGAATACATTTCAAATCTCCCTAGAAGTTTCAGGAAATATTTTGTCTGATTTTTCAGACTCAAAGCCAGATAGAAACATACTTCCAAAGTGAAAATAACAACATTAAGAAAAAACGGTCATAGTTCATATATTGTAGACTTTTCACATGCACCTAGGTGACTTCCATGCTTCCCTTTCCCATCAAATCTCTCAATGTACTGATATCACTCAACTACTTCATTGCCACAGAATACGCCATCTATTCTGATCCATCTCCTGTCTGACAGTAGGCCTTTGAAAAAAGTTAAAATTTAAGCTGGACAAGATGAAAGATTATTGGTCTGAAGTTAAGTATTTCAGATGACAAAAATTACTTCAGCCCTTGAATACAAAGGAACACCTTCCCTGAAAGTTCTTTCAGGAGACGAGTGCTGGTGGCCAAGAACAATTTATTTCCTACATCTCTTCGCTCAGGTATTTATGACCTTCTGTCTCAGATATATGCTTGAAAACAGCAGTAATCTATCCCTTGTTGGGGTAATCTTATTGACCATCTAAATACCATACCTGGTGGAGAATTAGGCTGCTTGACTGTTACCCAGCAGCAATCACAAAGAACATATTTTATGATTCTTCCAAGAATTCACTTCAAGCCACCCTATGAACGCCATTCAGAGTGATAACTCTAGTTTATAAGTCACTTTTTGGGTTGGGACAGGACTAAGTCAGCAGCACTGCATTTAGGATAAACCACACTATTTGAATCCCTGCCTGGAAACTTCATATAACTGGTTGAAAGAAATTCTGAAGTGAGACACTCCTGATTTTTATTTCTTGACCATTCTGATAAAATTCAGAATACTGTGAAATGCAACTTCAATGCCACTTCAGAAAGTCCTCTGTTACAGTGGTTAAAAAGGGTCATGCTACGTGAAGAACAAATGTTTTCCTTTAAATGTTTAACTACTGAAGGAAAGATTTTGACAGGCAGAGGCTCAGATGGTTGCTTTGAAAGCATTAATTTCTGCTTCTGCACTCAAACCCTAAAACTAAATGCTATTATTTCCTGTAAATACCATGAAATATACACGATAAGGCATAACACATTAACAGATAAAGAAATATATAAACTTAGACAGCCTCCTATTCAACTTCAGGCTGTATGATTTTTCTGTTCATACTAGAGCACTTTACACTGGATCATAAGGAGAAGAGACAAGGAAGAGTGCCTCTCAGCCTTTTGAAGGACTGTAGTTTCCTACCAAACCCTAAAAAAATATATATCCAAAAGCCCCAAAGTTCTATTTACTTTACATAGCAATTTGAGATGTCATTTATGATTTCTATAAAGAGTACAATAAATATTTGTTCCTCTGAAGGTTTAAAATACAGCCTGATAAATTTAAAAGCAATGTTGGAAAGTATAAACACTACATTCTTCAAAAGACAAGGTAACCAGTACAGAAAAAAGATACCATAAAGCCATGGTACTAAAAATAAATTTGAAGTTATTTCCTACAGATAGCTTAAGGGTAAGAAAAACATTTTTTCAAAAGATCAACAATGTGTTTATCTCGTAGTCTATCATCACAATATCTTATTTATTCTCCTAAAGAACATTTAGAAAACAATACATCAGATAGTAAGAATGACTGTTTGTGTTATTGAAGTTAGATACATACTCTGAGAATACAAAATTAATAAAAGAAAAAAAAAAAAGCACAAGTGCCAAAATGAGAGCTGACTCAAATATTTTCTTTGCAAGTACAATATTTCTATTACTGCCCCATATATGTGAAGTAAACATCTTCTAGTAAAATTCCCTTTTGAGATATGCAATTACAAGAGAAGCTGGTAGCTGCTTACGATAGCAATCTTTTGCATTCACCAGGTTAGGAACATTAAAATGAAGCCATCTTTGCTTTAAACGGAGATCAATTATACTATACAATCCCCTACTGAAAGACTAGCACTGATGCTTTTACTTATATCAAAGCATGTGTAACAGTACTTATCTTAGCCTAAACACATATAAACCAGAATTCAAGATGCAATGTAGATATCTTGAGGAAGGAAAATGGTCTCTTAATGATTAAAATAATTTTACAAATGGTATACTCAGCTGTACTACTAGACTTTTAACGTATGTATCATAGATAGTTTTTGACAAGATACTAGGTTTCAAGAAGCTACAGGTATGCTTTATTTAGATAAGTCATCATTGATTGCTGTTATACTTGATTTTAGAGGTTTATATAAAAATATTTAACTTCTTCATAATCTATCAAGGAGCAAAGCTGATCTAATTTGTGTGCACAGCACCACAGACTGTGGACATTTAACGAACAGTGCACTTGACAGCTTTAATAAAACATAGCATTTGCCAGCAGAGATAATTAGAATTGAAGCAGCAAAAATTCTAGTGTTTGGCAACACAGATGAAACAACTTCATTAAAATGTACAGCTTCGGTGAATTAAAGGCAGGAAAGCACTGGACCCTGAAGAATCAGTCTTCTCAAAACTAATTGCTTCAGTGCTTAAAAAGGACAGCTATGAAATACCAAGGGCATAACAAGGAAATACTAGCATAAAAAAAAGGAACCACAGAAGATAAATCAGGCTTTTCAAATAGGACTGCACTGTATTTAGGCCATTAAACTTTTCATTCTAATTTTGAAGGGCTGTATGTTAACAAAAGAAATCAGTTGAACTATTTTTTTTTAAAGCCAGTTAGGTAAGAGGGTGTGAATTAGCAAAGTGGGAGTATGAATCTTGGCAAGATACTATGGCTAAAGCTGCCATTTCTCTTCCTTTAAGTGGATTAGAACTTCGAACAGCATAGGCAAACTACAGTATTTTAATTACAATTTAGATACTGAAAGAGATGGCAATTGTGATAAGAGGTTACCAGTTTGGGAGACTTCACATACATGCCTCCTACTCACATATCTAAGAATCCAGAATAAAATGCACTAAATGCTGTGTTTACAGATATGCTGTAATTAAATCTAAGGACCACTATATACCACAGCACTACTGCTCATTCAATACAATCAGAGTGATTAAACTTTAACTATAAAGGGACTCTCCTTCTCAAGATTACATATGACCTATGAAAGCAAGTTAGGTAAATAAGGGGATGTAACAAGATGGAGGCTTGATTTTTCATGCACTAAATCCACCGAAAGAAGAAAATTATAGAAATGAACTATATCCAAATTACATTTACTAAAAGATGCCATTTTTATGTGATGATTCTTTGGCACAGTATAGTTGAGATAAAATAAACCAAAGCATTGATGCTAACAAGGACCTCTAACAAGAGCACAGTTTAATACTGCATTCAACCTAGCTTATTCTGATATAGTGTATTACTTTGAATATATGAAATAGAGGATCAGAAACTTTTCTGGACATAACAGTAGAACCCTTCTGTATGAAATGGTATTATTAGCATACAGCCTGCAAGGGACATTCACAACAGCATATGCAGCATTCTTCAATCACAAGAGGAAGCCCACTCAGAAACAAATTTAATCCAGCTATATACGTAGTTGGCTGATCTGGTCTTTAACATTTTGTGACTTTTGATGCATAAGACCAGTTATGCATAAACTGAAAGCATATAAGTATGGATCTCTAACATTAAGGTAATACTATTTTCCTTGTTGATGATCTAAGTCACAAGTAAGCACAGCCATGTCCCTTGCTACTCTGCTTTTCAAAAATCAGCCTTTTTCAAAAGCACAGTTGTAACAGAGCTAATATTTCCAAATATTTTCCTCTAGGTATGGTAATACAGTAAGGAGCAACTACTAAACTGGTAACCCATTTCTGAAATAATCATGCTTCTCAGATGTATCACAACAGCGATATATTCAGTCCACACATGAAGATCAGAAGTCTTTGCAACTTTTGCAGAAATTCCTGTTGGAATATTAAAAAAAAAAAAAAAAAGAATCTGTATTCTTAGTCACCAAGTGCTTAGGCAAAGTCAATTGAGGACAGGGAAACAGTAGTAATTTTGAAGGACTGATGAAGGAGAAAGGATACCATTAATAAAAACCTAGTATGTCAAGTACCAACCAACAGAAAGCAGTAATGTTAGTCTTAGGTTTTGTTTTCCTACCCACTGCAGCAGGCGATGCAAAATTTCACGATATACTTTTTGAGAAGTACATCCATTTTTTAGAAGTATATCAATTTACAAGTGTGTTCTCTTGCCATACCAAAGTTCAGGTTCTCAGACACCTAACAATCTTGTCTTTTTATTCTGGAACTCATTTGTTACTCCCTTTTCATTTCACCAAATTCCTTGTTATCTTGGAGACAAGCATGTAATTTTATCTGTGTTAATGGTCAGAATCTCAGGAGGCATAAAGAGGAAAGGTGACATTTACAACAAACAGAGCTCTAAAGAACATAGCCTCTCTAGAATGAAAAGATAAAATTTTTTACTTTTAGAAAACCAGCTTCTGTCAAGATCATACAAGAACTTCTTTTGCACAACAAACATTAAGGACTGAAAATATAAATAAGGCCTGTGCCCTTTCTCTTCTCATTTTATTCCCAAATCCCATGAGAATACAACTTCAAAGAATGGACATGTGAACAAGAACAGTATTTTTAACACCACCTATTAACAGGGTAACTACTTTTCCTCCTTTAAGAAGACCACTTCATGTTTCAAACTTGAGGAAGTTGAATAAACAATGCTAATCCAAGCAGGAACATTTAAGCAGCAAGTTAGGGATTACAAAACTGTCCTATGTCAGCAAGCATGAGATTTATAAACTATAAGAAGAGAAGAATACTTAAATCTGTTCGGAATTAGAGGTAGACAATTTTCAGGTTATTAGGAGGGAAATCATATGAAGGTTTGTCATCAATACTACTTTATACATGATGAAAAGAGAAAGATTCCAGGATATCAGCACACTGTTAAAATTAACATGTAATTTTTGTAGTATAAACTACCAAAGTCCCAAATCTTGAGTAAGAATTTCGTTTTGTCCTTGCTTTTGTTTTGTATTTATCTGACAAAAAACCCCCAGCTATTGAAATGAAAGTTTCTGTTAGTCAGTTTTCAGTGAATTAGACAGTCATCTTGGGGAAAAAATAACCAAACCAACAACAGGAAACTAATGGTCCAATTCAGTGAAATTCACATACCTTTTTTTGTCTAATTTTTGGACAAAGACAGGATAATTTTTTCTGCAGCACAACGCAGAAAACAATAACCAGCCATGCAATCTTACACTCACTGTTACAGATGAAGTGCAAAGCAACTCAGCAGTAAATCTCTAAACGCAATGTCATTTCTTCTTCCTACGGAATTGCACCTAAATTTCTGGCACCAACAAAACCTTAAAGCTTCTCCTTTTGCTCCTGAGAACCTTAGCAAAAGAACTCATTCTCAAGGGAAATTTTCTTTCCTGACAACAGAGGGAGCCTGAGAAGACTCCTCTCTCACATAGTCATGCTCCTTCACAGGGAAGACACTCTGAAGCAATTTCCTATAAAAACATAATTTTCCCCATTACCTAGAAAGACGTATCCATGCAATTAGCTTCCCAAGTATTAAAGCTATTCATTGTGATAACACTCAGAAACTCCCTTAAAAGAAAAATTTTCTCACAACTGAAGAGAGAGTATGAAAAAGAAGCTATATAGATATCTTACTCTGGAGAATTAAACTTCCTCATATTAAGGAAGATCCCAGCACCCTGGAAGCATTCATGCTGGTATGTTCTGAAGAAATGAAGCTCTAGAAGTAATTGATACCACCACAGCAGTAACTTCATATTCACTATCATAACTCTGTAGATGGTTTGGAAAGCCTCAAGTATAAGTTAAACATTTGAACTGCAAAGTCACCTGGGACCTGCAATCAACCATTGCACCAAGACACTTCCTTACCAAAATATTCACTTCTCAGACTTGTGTTTTCAGCATTAATTAAAACCTAGTTCTTGAACAGCTTCAGAATGACAGATACCAATCAACTCACATCTCTTTTTCTGCATGGATTTTGCTTTAATGTAAAAGACACTTTGCCACCACAAGGAAAGAAGTTTAGATGAGTTTGGGGAATTAGCTGGTGACATTTTTAATTTAGAGAACATAGATCCATTAGACTTATCCGAAGGACCATATTAACACTTTTGACTGGAAAAGGTTTGAAGGGTTCAAAATGGAATTTCTGCTTAAAATCATAAAGAGAGACATATGCTGAATAGGGTAATAATGTAGGGTACTACTCACCTAGGATACTGAAAACTTAGTTTCAAGTCTCTGCTGGAATTGTGCTGTGCAGGGATTTGAATATTGATCTCCTATACCCTGCATTCCTTAATCCATCATCAGCTGTTAAGGAATGGGTCTCTCTCTCTTTTCCCCAGAACCTGCTTGCTTCTCTACAGCTAACTAGTTGCTCAATCAGTAGTTAAAAGCAAAACCTGATACAGACTCAGTTTACACCGCCTACTGAGGTGTGCAAGATTGAAACTGAAATACCTTTCCCAACGCTTTCCCTATCAACTGAAAAAAAACCTAACTGTGGAAAAACTAGACTTCTCTAAGGAAGTAAAATGGATAGTAAAAATATCCATTGCCTCTCTCAATCTCAAATTGAATGTTTTATTCTTCATACTCACAGACTATCTTAAAACTCAGTGGTGCTGGTGAAAAAGGTGTTGAATGAGAAGCCATGGACTGACAAAGCAGCACAAAATACTATTTAGTTTGAAACACGCTGTTTTTTCACACATTCACCTTTAATCAATCTGTAAATGCAACAGAGAATGTTGATAATTCGTTTATTCAAATTACATTAAACTTGAAAACAATGAAGGGCTGTTAAATCAATAGGAAGCATCTGCTGAATCTTCTGTTACTAGATTCATGGTACAGTCTCATTACCTTTGGCACCTTCAAAATAATTTTATTATTTCTTAATTTCTACTATTAGTTTTTTTAGGGATTATTTAAGTAGTTAATTACTAGTCTGAAACACATAAGGAAATTCTCACTTTTTTGTATCTTTTTTTAAGGCAGCCTGTTAATCTCAATCTTGGACACCTGTTCGTAGAGATTTTGCATTTTCCCAGAGACATGCATTTAGAAAACAAAAACATACTCAACAATCAGACTGTATCAGCTATCAACAATTCACTCAGCTCAGAGTACACATACTACTGTGTATGGATGCCCTAGCAAATTCATGTCCCAGCCCTTCCCCACTCAAGTTATTCCTCTAGCAGCAAGCTACATCTTCTTTCATGTTCCTGTCTTGGGCTTAGACAGACAAGCAATTATGCTCTAAACAAACTATATTCCTCCTATGACACTAGGCAGACAAGGCAAGAGAAATTATGTACTAATAAGTGAAAACTCTGCCTAGCAAAACACTGTTTATTAATGTAAGTAAAAAATTGTTAAATTACTCATCATTACAGTGCTTTTTTGTGGTGTTACACTCAATAAACATTAACTCTCAACAGTAGTTATTTGCTTAAGAGTGAAACTCATATATACTCTAAAGAAATATTATAGGGAGATTTTATTTGGCATCATTTTTCTTTGCTTAACATTCATGGTCAACACAAGACAACCCATGATTGGCCCAACACTTAAATTATAAGAACTCCCTGACAAATCACCAGCCTCCTCCCTTCCTTCTGACATTGCAGAAGGTTACAGAATTGGGTATCTCCTCCATTTTAGCACTATTGCTTCCAGAAGACTGAACACTGGAAAAAAAAAAAAGTATATTGGATGATAGACTTACATATGTGTTGGGTTTGTTGGGGGGGGTTTGGTGTGGTTTTTTTTGTTTTTCAATCAGTTAATTAAGGACCATGAACATTAGCAAACCTTTACTATAATCACATTTTTAAATACTTACAAATCCAGGAAATGAAAAATATTTTAGGTATATTACAATATCTTTGTGAAATATAGGAATAGGGTTTATGCGTAAACTATCTCTGTAAAGTTTCTTCCTCTATAAATTAGTGGTATATAATCTCTACTCTCAACTCTATCTCAGGTTAATGTTCCCTGATAAACAGTATGTATATTACACAAACACACTTTCATACCCCATGTATCGCAGTGTTAGCTTGGCACTTATTCAAGAACTCAAGGATGAATGCATTTTCTTCTTATGCTAAGCTGTGTATATGAAGTCCGAGAATAAAAGGAGCTGGGATGAAAGTGAAAATCAATGGTCTGAACAGAATTGAACTATGATACTGGGGCAAAGATTCAGAATTTGAAGGCAAGATTAGAATTCATAGTAGTCCTAACTGTGTGTGTGCCACAGTAACTAAAACTCTCCTGAGTATAAGTAGATTTAATACACATATTTAAGCTAAATACGACTTGAAGTATTTGCTACCTCTCTTAACGTCAGTTTACAAAAAGAAGTATTTGTGAAATCCAGGCCTAAAAAATGTAGCGTTCATAGCAACCAAAAATCTCCCTGCTCTCAGAGAAACAAGCCTGGTATTAAGAGCCACATTTGGGAATATTTGGAAGAGGCAGTTTGGATTCATAGCTAGATGACTTCGGAACTGGAACAAAAAGAAAAACCCAACCAAAAAAAAAAAGTAATTAGAGTTTCTTTTTCAGAAAGAAACTTTTCTTTCATTTCTTATTCTATGTCAATACTAGAATCACACTTTCTCTTGTAGACACAACAGGAAGGAAGCTTACTGTTATCCAAAAAACTCCCACAAAGATACAAACCACCCATCAGCCTAACTTGGTGTCTAACAAACAAGCCACCAACCCCATTCTTTAATCAAATTCTGTGCAAGGTTAACATGATTTTGTTTTATTAAGTGTTTACCAGAAGGAACAGCATGTAGTTGGGATAAAAAATTAAATAGAATAAATAAATCTAGAGACTAAAAAGACAGAACTTCAAGGTTAAATGACAGTACCTTCTCCCTGCTTAAATTGTTCTAGGATGATGCTGCAGTTTCCAGACTCCACGGAGTTTGCTTTTAAATTAGTTCTGCCTGTGGCAGCAGAACCAAAGATGGCATATGTACCTTGGTTATGTTGGTCTAAGACAGACATAACATTTTTTCCCTTCATCATGATCTTTATTTATTCTTTTATTTGTTTTCTTCCTGCTTTGCATTTAATACTTACTCTGTCTCTACCTGTGACCCTAGAAAAAGTGAACATGATGAAGTTCACTTTAGTAGGTCATATTTCAGGTATGTATTTCAGCAAAATACTTACGAAATGACAGCCCCATTTTAGCTCTATAAAATACTGACAGCATGAATGCAACATCAGTCACAGGAAATATATCCTCCAGCCACTGGAATTCACTGATATTGGAAAACAACTGTTTCCTTAGCTGGCAGTGGTCTGCCAGTGATGCTAGACTACAAAGCAGCATCTGAACCAGAACTGATGGGAAGAAAGTAAAATGGAGAAAGAAATGACAGCTAACAAGAAGGCAAAGGCACAACTTTGGATTTAAAAGCTGGTCTTAACTCAGATTTACAAGAATACAAGGGAAGGATACCAATTCTGCTTCTCATAAGCATTTGCAAAGCAGTATCAGATGCTATGACTTAAAAGAATGTATACCTCTTGCTGCTACATATGATCTCACCCATAATTTATTCCATTTTTATAGGAGGTTAACAGATGGATCAAAGACAGAATCAAGAATGACTAACATCAGCAAAATAGGAAGCTCTTCTAAACAAGCCCTACTTCTTTCTCAGAGGAAGTTATTCTGCACTTTATTAGTAGTATTCTTAACAATATGTTGAACACTATTTTTTAATTTGCACATCTTTCCAGGGTAATTTCCAACTGATTTATTATAGTTTTCTTCATAGTCGTGCCTCACCTCTTCCTCCCAAGTAATTTCTATCTAGGTGCCTACATACTGATTCAAGAAATGAACTTTAGGAATATGGGTTTGAAAATTGGTATAGGTTACAAAACCAAATTCTAGTTATTAACGACAGAGATATATTCCAGTCACCAACTTGTGTTTTCTTCTGAGCACAGGTTCAATTCAAACCTTCCTGCTTTCCGTGACTGTTAAGGAAGTTATCGCCTAGAAACCTAAGAGATACACTATGAAGGCACTGCAAACATAGTGCCTTCAACCCCCAAAAGAGTGACCTTTATTTCTTTTCCCCCTCATGTAGCTCATTTCAGTAGTAAACAGATACTACATGTTTATATGAGAATTTATGTCTATTGCTTTAAAAAGACAGGATACATTAAATATATATATATACACACATAAATATAGATATACACACACATTTTCTCGTAAATTATTTTAACTATGACATACAAAATTCAAATGAAACCATTCTAGCAACACTGAAAAATTAATGACTTGAGATTCTATGTTGTTTCAAAACGGAGCTGGATTTTCCATTCCTTCAAATATGCAAGACTTCAAAAACGTGTTCCCAGTCTGCACTGACGCACTCCCTAGGTGTATCCCACAGTGGTTCACTATCTCCCACGAAGTGTAGTGGATTGAAGTTCTTCTATTTCTCCTCATTTTAAGTGAAAGTCCAGGTCACCAGAAGCCTCTGCTATAAGGAAAATTTAATGTATACAAACGGAAGCAACTTCAGTAGGAGATGGTGAGATGCTAGTGAAACATCTTGCCTAGTACTCAAAATACTTATTTTGAGCTTCACACACCCAGTGTCAGCCATTCCCTCTGGGTGATTCTGAACTTGGGATCTGCACTTGGCCCCTTCCCCATGGGCATTCCTGATTAACAACTACTGGCTGCCCTGAGGTCTGCCTTTCTCCTCTGCTTTCCATGCCACTTTGTGCAGAAATTTCACCCTGAACACAAGAAGCCTTTCTCAGTGAAACCTACATTCAAATTGGAATAACATAATGAAACACTGAAACAACCCAAATATTCCCTTCCTCAAACACCACACTCAAGTCCTGAAAACCATGGAGCCATCACCAGTTCCTATCAGCAAGGTTCTGCTGCTCTGGTCAAGTTGTCTACCAACAAAGAGTAGTTTTATACTCATACAAACTCATAGCCTGAAAAGGAGCTGGATACTTTTAAATCAAAGTACCATTTTGATGCTAAGAGAAAGACATAAAATATCATTGAGAACTAAATTTATTATCACTAGAGGCCAGACAGAAATTTTAGCCCATATACAATGTCACACAATGTGTCATTGCACTGTAAAAGGAAAGAATAAGGAAAAAAAACAGCACCAAAACAAAACCCCCCAAATAATTTGACCACTGGATTAAGATAGCATAAAAATGTGTTTTATATGAACTGATCAAAATATTAACTTTGTTAGAACATAGAGTCCTAGTAATAACTGAAGCAGCTAATTTTCTAATTAGTCATAATGAGCCATCTTACAGTTATTAAGGTAACTATATTAGTATTTTACTTTTACTAGTATTCAACCTTTCCTCCCTGAATAGTTATTCATACTGAAAAATGCATACAATAGATTTGAGAGGGAATAAAAGGATGAAAGAGGAAAACAGCTAAAATATATCTGAAAAGCTAGTAACAGAAATTTTACAAAAGCCAGGGAGAGGAGGGTAGGGTATCATTAGCCATTTTCATATCCTAATGGAACATGCAAGTTTTAGTCTGTTACTAAGAGTGGGTCTTTGGCAAAGAGCCCAAATGAGGTCTGAGAAAGGATAATGTACCTTTAATGACTGAAATAGCAAGAAAATTAAATCCAATCATGTTTCATTAAGCATACTCTAGCTCCCATTTTTACTAAATTATTTTATTATGATTTCCCAACTGTCTGTTGAACTAACCTTTTACAGCAATTTAATTCACCATCATAAACAAGTCTCATCTCTCACAATGAAGTCCCCTGGGATTAGTGAGAGGAGATGGATAACCTAAACCATGCCAATCCTGCAGCCACTAAGGTAACAACTCAGGGAGACAAAGATTTTTGTCTTCCTATTTGTGGCTGAGATCATTAAGATATAATTAGAAACATATTCATGAGTAATAGAGCGTCTGTTATGGAGATACCATTCGCCAAACAAGCATCTTCTGTACCACCCTTTAATAAGAAGGGCAGCAGGCATAATCCCCACTTCACTCTCTGGAGAGTTCTGCATTAAATGGACTGCATTAGACATCCCTCTCACTCCCCCCTTTTTAATGGAATCTTATTCAGGCATCCAGTGTTTTCTCAGACTCCATTGTTAGCATCAGAACTGCTAGTCTGTTTGCTTTCAGCAATATGCTCCTGCAGTGCCATCCAGATGTGAGCCCTAAAGTTAGCTACGTGCAGTGAATTTAAATCCTGCTCCAGAACTTGTTACAGGGCAAGCAAATGTAGAACTTCACAATATACAGTAACAAATGAATTGAAATGTTTACAGAATAACCCTTCACTCTCTGCAGTAGTGAAAGGAATGATCGACCCTTGCATATGTCCTTTCTGCTTTAGTCAAATGAATAAAGTATGCACCAAGTAGAAAGGATTCACCAAGAAGAAAGGATACTTTACTCGAATCAGTAAAGTAACTGAAAAAAATCTGTTTTGTCCTTGCACACAACCTAGTTTATTGCCAAACTCCATACCAAATCACATGACATAGCAACAGAAAATTAAAAGCTATGTCACCCACCAAAGAGCAATTAAGTATCTGCCATAGGGATAAATTTATGGCCATCACTTAAACTGCAGAGTGAAAGCTGTCAGCCACCATATTTAGTTTCACCATGTTTGAACAGGTTATTATTTTATTTGGTAGGTGGGAGTTTGAAAGGAATGAGGTACATGAAAAAGAAAGAAAATGGTTCTAGGGCACAATTTTGCTTCCAGTAGCCATATGAGCAGTAAAGAACTACTTGCATAAAGCAAGCAAGGGGCAGAAACTGAACCTAGTAATACAAACAGGGGACCTGAAAGACAAACCTAAGAGAAAAAAAGAGACCACAAAATTTCAGCTGAGTCTTTGAGATGATGCTACTGTTATAATTGTAATTAGAAAGTTGCAGGGGGTAAACTAAAGATTAGATCATGGCAGGCTTAATCTTTTTGCATATATTTGATTATAAATCTACTTTAGCAAAGCAATGATTTTTAAGCTTGCCTATAAAAACATTTTATAAAACAAAATATATTTAGAAACCAAGCACATAAGACAATGAGTAAATGACTACAGTTAAAAACAGAAAGTCAAAAACAGAATATTAAGATTTAAATTGTTTTGCTTTGTGGAAGACTGACATTCTAAAATCTAATTATCATCCCGCAATATGAACTCTTCAGGAAGACATTAACATAAGGAATGCATTATACATGACTGAAGCCAAACCAGACAAATTTCTAGATAAATGATCAGAGTTCAGAAGCATAATGTGGAAGCCTCTGTCAGCCAGAAACCATTCACGGACAATCAATATTCTTTTACATGCTCTATTGTGAAGCACACAATAGCTTATTACCTTAGTCATCAGAATACGGCTGGTCAATAAACATATAGTCAGCAACTGCCACATTCCTACACCAATATTTATTTAGATGAGAGCAGGAGATATGCCTCAGTTGTTTGTCAGAACAGTAATAATATCACAGTAAAATTCTGGTCACAAGGTCAATAACTCTTGCTCCGAAAAGCATGCATCCCAGCTTTACTTCAGTATGTATTTTTCATTAAATGCTTTCTCTTTGCCTTGATATTTGCATTAGCAGGAACAGTAAAGTAGCAGATTGGTCTTAATTAGCCTGACAAACACAAAGTTTGGAAGGAATGAGATTTTACTTTAATATTGCTTCTACAGCAATAATAAATAAATATTTAAATGTAGAATTTGTTCACCTTGGGTGAACATTTTCATTGATGGTGATTTGTTTCTTTATGACCTGTTTAAAATTTCTCAAAAAATACACATGAACTGTGGAAAGGTCAGGATTTCTCCCTATAACTTCTAATTCATAGAGGACATAATTTGGTACTAGACTTGTGAAGCCTCATGTCAGGAAGAATCATCACTCTCAGTCTTTCTGCACCACCTGCGTTTCACACACGTGCAGCATGGTGCTGCAGCCCCTCCTCTTCATGAGGTCTCCAGGAGCCCTTTGGCTCAATCTGTGATCAAGGACTGGCCAAGTTGGGGTGGGAGCGAGGGAAGGCCACAGGGTTGCATGCCAGCCAGCCCTGGGGCGTGCAGGAGTTACAAACAAGAGCAGCCCTGTCAGCTTCCCCAAACTGTTCTCCCCCCTCCCTCTTCCCCTGCTTACCATCAACTGACACGTAACTCCTGGCACCAGGCACATTTCTTCTTTTTTTTTATGTTACACCATCCAGTATGAAAGGCACTTATAAGATCACAAAGATGTTGAGACTTCTAATATAAATAATGTCACAAATATATATATATGTTTATTTCATATATATACACATATATATATATGAATATTACAAAATGACAATATGATTGTAGGAGAACTAGTAAATAAAATGAAATGTGTCCAAGCTGTGGGCACTGCAGGCCTGTGAGACTGAGAAAAAAAACCCTAATAGAACAGGAGGCAAGATTTACCAGCTACTGATAAAAGTGGGGGAGGATGGATGATGAAAGATAAAGAATTTAATTTGTTTGATTTTATTCACAGCAGAACCAGCTACCAATCCAGAAGATTAACTACTTTTGCTGCATTATTTAAATTAAAATGGAGGAGAAAGGCAGAAAATGCCAAGGAACATTTGGAGGAAAGGGGTGTGACGGAAGTAATGTGCTTTCTGAGCATGATACCAGTTAAATCTCTAATTAACAAGGAGTGCAATTATCCCTTTACCCATCCCCAACCACCTCCCAAGTATTTTTTTCTCTAATAAGTGTGAAAATTGTCCAATTATAATGACTGAGTGAAAAGAGCTTTAATATCATACAAATCCTGTGGAAATGTGCTATGTTAAACATCGAGAGCTCTGAAACTTGTTCATAGATAGGGAATCTGTGTAAATGGAGGGAGAAACATTGTATCTATCTGAAGGTACCTTTGAAATTTAAGGTACATAAAGCCATGTACCTGGTGGGGAAAAAATACTAACTTCATATATGAACTAATAACCTCAGGTTAGGAAAGACAGTTTCACACAAATGACAGCTCAATGACAGCAGGCAAAAAAACCAAAGTGAAATGTAAGGAAAAGAAGGAAGAATAAAAAAAGAGAACACTGCTATGCCACTGTATAAACCCACAGCTCATCCACCCTTTGAACACTCCACTCCGGTCCTACATCTCAAAAATTATACATGAAGGTGGAAAATATTCCGAGAAAGCAGCGAGAATAATCAAAAGTGTGGAACATCTTCCATTTAAAAACACCTAAGTAATGATGGCTTTGTAGTCCAGCAAACTGTTTTAGTCAACTGAGGGGGGAATATTGTCATTTATAAAATCAAGGGTGTCATAAGTGGATGAAGATCCATTGTTTGCTGATTTCTTGACCAGAGAACCAAGAAATAATCAATTAATCTAATAGGAGCCATGTTCAAAACAGACAAAAGGAGCTGTTTCTTCACACTATGCAAAGCCAGGCTGTGCAGCGCCCTACCACAGTGTTGGGAACTTGAGCAGTTTATTATGGGCCCTCAAGGGGAGCTAGGTTGGACAAGGCCATGGAAAGGATGTCCATTGCGAATGCTAAACCCAGAGTAACTACAGCCAGCTCAGGGGGGTCTTGAGTTGAAAGTGGTTGGATGTAGAGAAAGTACTTGGTGGACACATCAGATAGGATTAGTCTTTCTGATAACTTTTTTCTAGACATCCACTTGTGGCCACTGTCAGATACAAAACTAGCAGGCTAGCCAAGACACTTGATCTGACCCAGTCCAGCCTTTTTTTATGCTCTTTCTAGTTGCCTGTACAAAAAAGTAATGTGATCACAACCGTACGTCAAAAAAGACCTAAAGGAAATAAGGTATGACAAAATTCAGATTTCATATGGAGTCCAAGTAACCCACAATAGCCAAAGAAAGCATGAAAAACCCTCAAAGATGTCTATTCAAACAGAAGAATTTCCAATGTTTTCCATGCAAACAAGAGCCCCTAGATGAATCAAACTCCCATTAAAATAAACAAACATGAATTAACCTGGGAAGTAGATTAGGTACCACCTGATTTTTAGACATAACTGCAATGACTTAAGTACATGGCAAGATAGATACATACTTACACACACAAATACTTAATCTCCAATTGTAATTTAGATATTTGACTTTTTTATAAATGACATTTCTAAGCAGAAAAGATTATTTTACTTATTTGTGAATGACATACTATTTGAAACATACAAGCCTTCAAAATCATTTTAGCATAATAAATTAATTAATATTATACCAACACCATTAACCCCATAGTTTTATCATAGATACTAAATATTCAGTTAAAAATGTAAAAGGAATTGTAAGTCTTATAACCTGTCAATAATTCTCCTTGAACTGAAAATGAGAAACAAAAAAAATCATACATCATTTTTAGTATGAAAACTCCTAAGAGTATATATTCCATTTTGTGGCCACAGTTTCCAGCAAGTTTCTCTATACTGAAAAACACATACACACACTCTGAAAAAAACCCCAACATTACACCAAATCACAGAACCTAATTACTTTTCGTATTCTAAAAAAGCATTCATGAGTAAGTGAAAAATACCTTTTTGCATATGCTGTTTAAAGATACATATTTCATAACATATAAACAAGACAATATAAATTCTAACTAGAAATACTTAGGACAAAACTTATGTTAGGAAATTATGATAAAAATTCAGGATATGCCTACTGAATAACTCACACTGAGATGGAGCAGGATGCAACTTAAAAATAGGAATAGATTTTTGTTATTATTATTACCTTCCTTAATCAAGAAGAAATTTCCAAAACATTTCTTAAGTCAGGTACAATTAGAGATACAGGCAGACACCTACATTCACACAAGTAAACCCTGCTGGAGTTAAAGGACTGAAACAGAGCTTGATATTAAATACTATATATTTTGTAATTCATACAACTAAAAATAAAAGCTTAAATACAAACTTTATGTCCAAATTTGTTTCTGAATTCTCAAAATTACTGTTTATTTTTAACTCATGTACTCATTAATACCAACATATCTGCATCCAACCAAATAAACAGCACAGACTGAAAATTAACCTCATAACTCAAAGCTAATACTATGTATTTTAACTTGCTAATTTCTTAAAGAAATGACTTGTTGCTTCAGAAAACAAGTAATTTTGTTTAAATCATAAAAAATAATCTGGTTTCTCATACAAAAGTAGGAGTGGCAAGACAAACTTCTACAGCTAATAACTAAAAACTTAAAATACAGAAAGTTTCCCATGTATGCATTTTCAGTATATAAAGCAGAACCTGACTCAGTTTAAACTAAAAGTCTACCTACCCCAACAACATATCTAAAACATTTGCGACAGAAGAAGCCCTGCAAGTACAAGCCAGGTATACAGAACACTTTCCCCAGCCTCTACGAATTCACAGCCCAAGGACTTTGAGCCAGAAGCAGATCTTTTGAATATAACAGCTTTCAATGGATTTTTCTTCCATTACTTTGTCCAGTCTCTTTTTTAATTCAAGTAAACTGCAGACCCTATGGGACAGAGTTCACAGCTGAGCTTAACCCTGGAAGAAGCAGTATCACCTTTTGTCAGTCTTTGAGATCCCAGCTGCAAATATTCTTGTAATACAGGTCTTATATTAGAAGATACAGCAAACAGCAATACTGTTCCCTATTCACCTTGTATGTGCCACTCATGACTGTACGCTATGTATATGTCATACTTCCCTCTCAATCATCACCTTCCAGATTAAAGTGTATGGAAGAGTAATCTCTTCCACAGCAGCCATTCCAGACCTTTGATCATCTGTGTCTCTTTTCTTTGCATTTTTTGCAGTTCTACTACAACTTTTTTGAGATGGGAAACCCAAAATCCACACATGGATTAACACGGCACAATGTTTTTCTGCTTAACACTGTAATACTTCCTCTTATAATCTGTAACATTCAGAATGCTTTTCTGACCAGGACTAAGGATTAAGCAGATGTTTTTATTAGACTGTGTTTTTATCTAACCATGATCTCTCATTCCCGAGTGATAATGGCAACACGTCTTGCATCGCTGCGTATGTAGAGTCGGGACTGTTGACAGCAGGCACACTGTGCAATACTTCAGAACACATACAGGTTTCAGGGTTGCTTTGAAAAGGAGTGCAAATTAAACTGGAAGTGAGTAGTATTAGGTGTCAAAAAAACTTGAGAGGATTTTAATTACACAAATACAAGATTCTGAAGGTTATGTATAAAATTTCTATCAAAAAAGGCTCAAAACAAGTGTGATGAAAGAATATGTGAATGCTTGTATTGGCTTTGTGTGGCAAGGTTTTGGTAGCGGGGGGGGGGGGGGGGGGGGGGGGGGGCAGGGGGGG
>NW_010972658.1:657881-744192 GCF_000737465.1 Haliaeetus leucocephalus
CCGCCGGGGCCTGGGGGGGCGGGGGGCGGGGGCGGGGGGGGGGGGAGTTACAGGGGTGGCTTCTGTAAGAAGTTGCTGGAAGCTTCCTGCGTCCAACAGAGCCAATATCAGCCGGTTCTAAGACGGACCTGCTGCTGGCCAAGGCTGAGCCAATCAGCGATAGTGGTAACGCCTCTGGGATAACATTTTTAAGAAGGAAAAAAAAAGTTGCTGGGACAGAAACAGCAGCCAGAAAGAGGAGTGAGAACATGTAAGAGAAACAACCCTGCTGACACCCAGGTCAGTGAAGAAGGAGGGGGAGGAGATGCTCCAGGCGCCGGAGCGGAGATTCCCCTGCAGCCCGTGGTGAAGCCCATGGTGAGGCAGGCTGTCCCCCTGCAGCCCATGGAGGTCAACGGTGGAGCAGATATCCACCTGCAGCCCGTGGAGGACCCCACGCCGGAGCAGGTGGGTTCCCGAAGGAGGCTGTGACCCTGTGGGAACCCTGCGCTGGAGCAGGCTCCTGGCAGGACCTGCAGATCTGTGGAGAGAGGAGCCCACGGAGCAGGTTTTCTGGCAGGACTTGGGACCCCGTGGGGGACCCACGCTGGAGCAGTGTGCTCCTGAAGGACTGCACGCCATGGAAGGGACCCATGCTGGAGCAGTTCGTGAAGAACTGCAGCCTGTGGAAAGGACCCACGTTAGAGAAGTTCGTGGAGGACTGTCTCCCGTGGGTGGGACCCCACGCTGGAGCAGGGGAAGAGTGTGATGAGTCCTGCCCCTGAGGAGGATGAAGCAGCAGAAAAAAACATGTGATGAACTGACCCTAACCCCCATTCCCCGTCCCCCTGTGCCGCTGGGGGGGTTGGTAGAGAATCTGGGAGTGAAGTTGTGCCTGGGAAGAAGGGAGGGGTGGAGGGAAGGTGTTCTGAGGTTGGTTTTATTTCTCATTACCCTACTCTGGTTGATTTGTAATAAATTGAGTTAATTTTCCCCAAGCTGAGTCTGGTTTGCCCGTGACAGTAATTGGTGAGTGATCTCTCCTGTCCTTATCTCGACCCACAAGCCCCTTGTTATATTTTTCTCTCCCCTGTCCATCTGAGGAGGGGGAGTGATAGAATGGCTTTGGTGGGCAGCTGGCGTTCAGCCAGGGTCAACCCACCACAATGTTAAACAGCTTTACAACTACCAAAAAAAAAACCAACCCAAAACTGTTGAAGAGAGGAAAAAACCCTTGATCCAGAAATTCTGCACTGTAAACTTTGTAAGATCTTAAAACACTTTGCGTTTGCAGAAAAACTGGGAGGGGAGAGAACCTGAGTACCAATTGGCATGCCTATCCAAGTCTTAGGGCGGTCTGTGGTGATGGTCAGTCCTGCTCTCTCACTCCTGCTGCTGGTGACATCCATCCTTAAGGAATATAAGCTCAATACCCTTCTGTCTTGAGTTCCCAAGACTGACGGACTGATCTGATGACTGAACTGAAATTCCTGGTACAATGTTCAGTGACCACAGAAAAAGGTCATAAACTCCTCTCATTCGGACTAAACTGGGGGAACTCTAACAGAAGGATTCCTGACAGAATGGGCTAGACAGAAGAACACACTATGAAATGAAATACTGGACACTATTATTTAAAGCTATATATCAATATAAAATGACAAATGAAAGAAATACGATTTCCCTTTCAGGGCAAAAATTTATGTCTTTTCCTTTTTTTTAAAGTCTTTTGAACTATGCATGGATTCAAGCTATCTTTACTTAGTGTGAGAAAACAACAGGTTTTTATAGGATGTCTGAATTGCAGCAAAAACCAATGAAAATACTTAACACCATAGTTTAAACTACAATAGAGTACTTATTAATCCTTAATTTTTCTTTTTTTTTACATATAATTCTCCTAAACACTATAAAAATCTTCTCAGTACATATTTCAAATATTCTACAAATCTTAACTGTTCCAAAGGTGACAGAATTAAAAAGAAAGGTGTTAGTTAACACCTAAGTACACTTGTTTTCTATTTAGTTTTAGAGGAAACTCCTCCAGGTTTCCAAGAAAAATCTAATAGCATCAACTTTAGCTGTCAGGTGCAAAGCTGAAGTTGGCATGCTCCCTTAAAGGTCAGAGCTGCACTGTTTTTAAGTAAAAATATAATCATTAGGAAAATATTACCTTTTTTGCCCTAAATTCTCTGCAGCAATATTCAAACTACCCAATCACAAAAGTCTCATATATACCACTTAATTAAAAAATTTGTTCAGAACACTGTTCAAAACCCACAAAAGCAAGACTCATGTTTAAGGTACCTTGCATAATGTCCCAGAGTATTGCCAGAGAAAACAAGTTGGCAGGAACACTCACTGACTTTATACATCCACCCACCCAACTCTGATCTACAGTTTGTCTTGGATTTGGTTCATAAAAGAACACCCTCGTGCAGTATAAAATGTAGCTGGCTCAGATAAGGAAGCGAAACCAAGCCACCTGAATAAGCATTGCCACTTCAGGCCATCCACCTTGCTTACTTAAAGGTCAAAGCTCACAAGGAATTAGGAAGCAGGAAATAGATGAAGAGCTAGGAAACCCAAACTTGCCTGTGAGATTACTGACTTGGATCCTAATCTAGAGGAGTTAACATATCTAACCACAGGTACAGACACAGTGAATGGTGGCTACCTTGCCAGGAGATAACCCGTGGGGTAGTTTTTGGTTGGTTGGTTGGATTTTAAGAAGACGGACTGGATTGGGCCAATCACAGAATGACATATGGTTGAAGGCACCTTTGGAATTCTCTCGTCCAACCCCTTGCTCAGGGCTGCATCCACCTAAGTTTTAAGAGGACCAAGGATGGAGATGCTACAACACCTCTGGACCCTTGTTCCAGTGTTTGACCACCCTCCCCACAGCAAAAAGTTTCTTCCTATATCAAGCTGAAACTTCCCATCTTCCAACTTGCATTCATCCTCTTGTCCTTCCATTGTGCACTGCTGAGACAAGTCAGGCTTCATCTTCTCTGTACTGTCCCATGAGGTAGCTACAAACAGGAATAAAATCCCTCCAAGCCTTCTTTGCAAAGGTTGTATGAAACCTGTTCCCTCAGCCTTCCCGTGTCTGCCATGTGCTCCAGGCCTCCTGGTCATCAGGGTGTTTATTCCCTCAGCTTGCTCCAAGATGTCAAAGGTTCAGGGTAAGTGCTATTACAGTCTCTTGCAATAGATCTAAAATTCTTCTCTGAACACAGTATTTGAACAAACTATGTATTCCTAGCCAGTTTAGCCTTCCAAGAAAACCTAACTTTTAAAAATTGTTCAGATTAAGCACTATTACAGCCTTTGTAATTGGAGAAGATTAAGGGAAGTGCCAGCTACCAGGGACCAGCAAGGTCCAAAGGACAACAGGCAATCCTCTAGAAATAGTAGACACCTAGAGGATTTTGAGAAACACCCAAGGGCCAGCACACAATAATAAGCAGATTCTCTGCCCTTTGCAGGGGTGGAGACTTTTGGACAACTGTTGCGTCAGATCCCAAATCAATCCCTGAAGGGATCACAGGAGTTCTGTATTCCGTAACACAACACTGGACAAATATTAGGGTTATAGTTATTTGTTAATTGTTCTAAGGAGAGTTTAAACGGTGTCATTGCCATGCATCCCTGTGACATTGGGCTGTTTGTCCCAACCAGCAGAAGAAGCAAAAAGACCAGAAGCCTCAGCTGGGCTGTAAGTCACTGTGAAGCAACGTTGTGAAATGTTCTTGGGACAGGCAGAGCAACGAAGTCATAAAGACAGGGATCTGCCCATGCAAGGCACAACAGGGACTGTTACTCTGCAACAACTTTTTCTTTGAAATGCATTGTAAAAATATTTTCTTTCAAAAGACAACTTGTAAGACATTATACCATAATACACAAAACAACCATCCACTTTTGACTAGTTTAGAAACATTCTATAAAAAAAAAAAAAAACCTCCACAAAACCAGTATGCTTGCCTGCTTATTGAAGACCAGTAAAATAAAACATGAATGGTGAAATCAAAGAGATGGAAAACAGTCACAACATCATAAAACTTAGAAATATGTTCTAGTACCAGCAGTAATCATGGTCACTATTTCTGCAAAGCACAGACTTACCACTTCACTACTTGTTTGTGATTTTCTTTTCCAGTATGTTATAGCTAGCTTTAAAGCCTTATTAAAGTCTTTTAGGCTCATGTTTATTATCTGTAAAATTTTTTGACTTCTGGGACAGGATAAAAAAACCTACCAAGAAACACATAAGAATATTGTTTATACATGAATCTTCTTTTGTCCCTTAGCACTGAATATAAAATAAAAAAAAAGTTATGTAGCACACACACTAAAATATTAGGGTCTAGCAATAGAAAGCAATTCCTTTAAGATGCAAAGAGCTGAATTTCCTTCCTATAAAAGAACAAAATGCTGTCACAAATGCTGTGGACTCAATTTTTCTCTCAGAATTGGAGCTTCAGGTGATTTTGTAAATAATATTATTCCCTCCCCTAACAGGAGCACTGGCTCAAAATAATTTTCCGGATAAGAAAGTGTGATAGAAGGATATGCTTTAGTAATTTTTCCTTTTAAAAAGCCATTTTATTATGGAAAATATTAATTTATAATATTAAAATTATTTAAAGGATGGCTCTGCTTCCCCTCACATATTTTTATTTTTGCACCAGCAATTGTACTGGTGATAGATCTACACAGACATACAGTCATAAAATAGGCTGTTCACATTTATTTAGAATTTAGAATCATAGAATCATTTAGGTTGGAAAAGACCTTCAAGATCATCAAGTCCGACCATCATCCATGCCCACTAAACCATGTTCTGGAGTGCCTTGTCTACACACTTTTTGAATACCTCCAGGGATGGTGACTCAACCACTTTCCTGGGCAGCCCATTCCAATGTTCGACAACTCTCTCAGTAAAGAAATTTTTCCTAATACCTAACCTAAACCTCCCTTGCCAAAACTTGAGGCCATTTCCTCTTGTCCTATCTCCAGCCACCTGACAGAAGAGACCAACACCCAACTCACTGCACCCTCCTTTCAGGTAGTTGTAGAGAGCGATAAGGTCTCCCCTCAGCCTCCTCTTCTCTAGACTAAACAGCCCCAGCTCCCTCAGCTGCTCCTCATAAGACTTGTGCTCCAGGCCCCTCACCAACTTGGTTGCCCTTCTCTGGACATGCTCCAGCAACTCAATGTCTTTCCTGTAGTGAGGGGCCCAAAACTGAACACAGCACTCGAGGTGCGGCCTCACCAGTGCCGAGTACAGGGGAACAACCACCTCCCTGCTCCTGCTGGCCACACTATTTCTGATACAGGCCAGGATGCGATTGGCCTTGTTGGCCACCTGGGCACACTGCTGGCTCATATTCAGCTGGCTGTCATCCAGCACCCCCAGGTCTTTCTCTGCCAGGCAGCTTTCCAGCCACTCTTCCCCAAGCCTGTAGTGCTGCATGGGGTTGCCATGACCCAAGTGCAGGACCCGGCACTTGGCCTTGTTGAACTTCACACAATTGGCCTCAGCCCATCGATCCAGCCTGTCCAGATCTCTCTGTAGAGCCTTCCTACCCTCAAGCAGATCGACCCTGCCTCCAAACTTGGTGTCATCTGCAAACTTGCTGAGGGTGCACTCAATCCCCTCATCCAAATCATCAATAAAGATATTAAACAGAACAGGGCCCAACACCGAGCCCTGGGGAACACCACTTGTGACCCGCCACCAACTGGATTTCACACCATTCACCACTACCCTCTGGGCTTGGCCATCCAGCCAGTTTTTCACCCAGTGAAGAGTGCACTTATCCAGGCCACGAGATGCCAGTTTCTCAAGGAGTATACCATGAGAGACAGAGTCAAAGGCCTTAGGCGGGTCACCTGGTCATAGAAGGAGATCAGGTTGGTCAAGCAGGACCTGCCTTTCGTAAACCCATGCTGACTGGGCCTGATCCCCTTCACTTTGTACAGTGCTTCCCATAACAAAATCTGAATACCCTCTAAATCCTAATGAATTTATCATCCCTACATTCCTGTGATGTACATTTATAGTTTAGGTACTACCTTACCATAAGGAAAATTCATTAAAGAATTATGCTTAAATAAGGTCCAGCTGGGACCTTAAACAGGCCTAGTTGTAGACTAATGAGCACCAATTTCTGATGGTTTTGTAAATGTGCTCATCGGACACACGAAGCATAGAAGCACAGTAACCACATCTGAAAAAGAAACCTTATACAATTTGCCCAGTGTCAAGAAGAAACATGGATCATCAGCAGGAATAGGAACCAGCTCCCTTAATTCTCTCAGTACTCTGCCAACAAGCCCATTCTTCATTCCACAAATCATGTACTTCGGGTAAATGAAAAAACCTGAAAACCTGTTCTTCTCAAATTCTGTCATCTGTAACAGACGCACATTGAACTACTACCATTATGATCTCTCAATATTAGAAAGTTGAATTAAAACCAGTCAAAACTATTTGACTCAAGCAACTCTACAAGAACAGCTGAATATCAGCTACTAATACCACTCAGAGAAACAACATAAACCCCCCCACCAACAATAACTTTCTCAAGGTTATGGAGGGAAAGTAAATCATTCCAGCTCTGTTTAAAGCTAGCAGCTGTTAAGAGGAACTTTCTAGAAAGGTCTAGAATTTGCACATGCAAAAGTTTTAATTATACAGTATTTTCTTCATTATCTCAAGCTCAAGATATTCATAAAAAGGACACAAAGGAAGTGGTACACCACCTTGGAGGTATATGGCATCCCTCCAAATGAGCAGCGTGTGGTTGCCATGTGGTCCCTAAGTCCCCAGAACATGTTCCCATCACTTCCGACACTCCACTTCCAGTCCTTTCCATGACATTTCTTCAAACTACATTGGTCTTTTGCACATATGGGAGGACATCCATACATTAATTGTAAAGACATCCTCCGCTTTGAACTTGCTAGGTGACCCAAAGCAGGATGGCTGCAGCAGCTAACTGCCCAAGTATTTATTAAGCTTTCTAAGCCCTCAGTTGCTGCATCCACATTTCTAATGTTAGCTAAGCTACTAGCTCAAAGTTAGGTGGAGACATCTTTGTGAATTGCTGCCACACACTGACTGCAGCACAGACAAGCCTTAAGCTTTGTGGTTATAGCAAACATGTTGAAAGTGTAGCATAAGTTACAATTATACTGAAAAAGTAAAATCTTTTTCCAAATAATGTTTGTAGCAAAATGCCTATGCAAAGGAAGCTTTTGATGACCTTTTTATTGGGGGATGAGAGGCTGGAAAGCAGCCCTGTGGAAAGAGATCTGGGGGTTTGGGTTGATGGCAAGTTGAATATGAGTCAACAGTGTGCCCTGGCAGCCAAAAAGGCCAACCGTGTCCTGGAGTGCATCAAGAATAGCACAGCTAGCTGGTTGAGGGAGGTGATTGTCCCACTCTACATTGCACTGTTGTGGCTCCACCTCAAGTACTGTGTGCAGTTTTTGGCGCCGCAATATCAGGACATGAAACTATTAAGAGTGTGTCCAGAGCGGGGCGACTAAGATGGTGAAAGGTTTCAAGGACAAGACTTATGAGGAGCAGCTGAGGTCACTTGGTTTGTCCAGCTTGCAGAAGAGAAGGCTCAGGGGTGAACTCATCACAGCCTACAACTTCCTCATGGGGGACAGTGGAGGGGGAGGTGCTGATACCCTCTCTCTGCTGACCAGCAGTAGGACATGAAAATGGAATGAAGCTGCGTCAGGGGAAGTTCAGATTGGACATTAGAAAAAGGTTGTTCACTGAGAGGGTGGTCTGTCACTGGAACAGGCTCCCCAGGGAAGTGGTCATAGCACCAAGGCTATCAGAGTTCAAGGAGCATCTGGATGATGTTCTTATAGTCATATGGTTTAGTTTTAGGTAACCCTTTGAGGAGCAGGGAGTTGGACTCGGTGATCCTTAAGGGTCCCTTCCAACTTGAGATACTGTATGATTCTGTGTTTGCTTCATCCATATGCAAATCCACTGCACATCCTCTAATAATATCTGGGGAAACAAACCATATACCATGGGTTCTCATTATTAAGCACAATCAGAAACGGCTTTTATACGATGCATTGTAGCTTCTAATAGTTTCGTTGCCACCAGGTAAGAAGATGATAGTTACACATCAATAAAACAAAACTGTTAAGAGTTCATTCTGTGTATAGTGTTAATACTTAGAGAGAACAATTGACCTTAACAGATTAACAACCTGATTCAACACTAATCATTTATAAATGTATAGATACATAAACACTTCCCAGAAACTCCTGACTGAAATATTACTGACAAAAAAATAAAATCTAAATTGTTTCTGGAAAAAACCCCAACCTTCTTTTAGTAAGATTCTGCTTCCTGCTAAAAAATTCTCAAGAAAGTTACACTTACACATGTTTTCCAAGAGTACGTATTCTGATATGCAGACTTATCCTTTTTAAAGTATACACTATTGTCAAGTCAGCAATTTAAAAGAGATAAGTAGTCTCAGGCATCTCATCCTTAAACTAAAGTGTTTAAGCAAGTTAACAGAGTAATAAAAAACCCAACATTTCTACCAGAGGAGCCATATTTTATTCCTTGAAAATTGGAAATTAACATACTGTACCCTACTGCCTTTTACAATATCTTCTTCAGTCTTTAGGAACACTCCTATTCATTTGATTTAGCATTAAAAAGAGAATAAATGTAATACCTTACTGAATGGTGACACAAGACTTCAATGCATTGGTAAGAAATCTATGTCAGTTTGGAAAAGATTTAGACCATACTCATTGTTAAAGTGTTCTTCTACTCACAGTAATTTTTACATTAGCATTACATTTATCTTCTTTAAAGGGTATCTCATAATTTTTTATAATTTCAAACATATAAAATCTAAGATAGTCTAACACTTTTTCACTAGTTTCTCCTTAACCAATCTTTGGATATTAAATCTTTCAAAACAAGCAATTATTTTGCTTTATAAAGCACCCATTAAAATAGGATTTTGGCATTTTCACTTTCAGACATCCACATAGATTACATTCCTAATCTGTTGCAGCAGTTTTACATATGCTGCCACAGCATACAGTTTGGCTATTAAATCTAGCAGATTTTAGGAAATAGGCATATTTCACAAATAGAAGAAAATACAGATATTCATTATGGATAAATTTAAGGTTCCTAACTATAACTAATGCCCATCCTGTAAAAGCCATAAAAATCACTCTTAGAATGTATTTCAGACACCTTCTAAATGCAGATTTTCCCTAAAAGCAGTAATGAGCAGACTAAATAGACCAAAACGAGCCATTGCATTTAACTTTTTTATAACAGCATTGAATATACAGACAGGAACAGGAATACCACACACAAAGCTATTAAAATAAATACTGTTTCCTGTTCTTTAAAACATATGTTGCCTAACCATTCCCAGATATATTTGTGTTGATTTTTTGAATAGAGGGCTGAGGCTAAATTAAGGGTTGAGTACACCCACAGACTGGAGTGAAATGTCAATAGCTATCAGTTTCTACCAGTATCAATCTTCTCATGCAACCACAGAGCTTAAAGAGGGACCTTAGCTCAAAGGTCATTCACAGTGTAGAGGACCAACTGCCTGTTTCACACTAAGTGCTAGCGCTTATATTATTTGCCATAACCACTGTCCTAATTTTCTCCAGCAGATGAGTTTGGCAGCATAAACTTGTAGTCTCTACAGAATATATGAGTCTCCTACTCTACTGTTTCAAGTAACCACCCAGGATGATCTACAACTACTTTCAAGAGTTAGAAAAATGCTCCCCATTCTTCTAGACAACCAACAAGGTGTGCACCACGCTGGACTAAAAGGTGCTTAGTTTAGCAGACACAAGTAAACTAATGCTTCAACTGTTGCAATAACCTCTGATACATGTTCCTCTATACCTATCACCCATGTGGCTGCTAAACAGAAAAATACCTCTACCTCTTCCCTCAAATGATATTTGACTGCAGTCTCTCAGTAGAAAACAGAAACCAAGTAAAATAGGAATGATGAGGCTCCTGCTTTCCCTCTCCACTGTTTTTTTCCTTTTTATAGTATTTTCACACGAAAGGCTTGTCAGAAAACAAGTACTATTTTTAAACTGTTCTAAGTGGGTGGCTTCGTTGCTTTAACTGGATCACAAGGAGTGGAATCTGACTGTAATCATTTCCTGTAGCCTGATTTTTTCCTCCAATTAAAATTCAAAATGAAATATAAAATCCAACCACTGCTTCCACTTGGCTGCTACACGACTTCTTTTTCACAATTATTTTTTCTTTAATTGAAGGACTTTGGTTAAAATTATTTTTAATTTAAAAAAAACCCAAAGCAATCTAGTTATACACGGCTATGTATCTCCTACTTATCAACAAAATTTCCCGAAATTATTAGCTTTCTTGTAAAGAAGGTGTTACCCAAATAAAAGTGGAGTGGGTTGTTTCTTCTTTTAAAGTATGAATATGTTTAACTGATTTTGATGTAACTGTCACAATTTTTCTGATAATCCTGCCTAGCTCATACTCTCTTCCTTAGCACTCAATGGAATAATGAACTTGATTTTCAACTGCAATTACAACAAAGTGAGCAAAGCACACCTTCCAAGAGGATCAGTGTCTGCCGGCATGACAATGATTCTGAAGCATTTTTTGAGCATTCAAGCACAGGTTTACTGCAGTCTAACAAAAACATGAACAGTATATGATCCTTTAGTTTAAGACGTCCAGTTCTGTAATTAAACTTTTTAACATGGACTCATATAGCAGTCCCAAAATACACAGGGACAGTATAAAACCTCAATCCTAGACACAACTAGGAAAACCAGACAAAAATATATGAATATGACTACAAAAAGAAACATATTTTGTATTTTCAAAGTAACAGCTTTCCATGGTATTTAAAGGCAAATAAATTAAAATTTGTAATTTTAGAATTAAATTATTTAAAAAAATGTAAAGAAAAGATGTGGACTTGCTTGTGTCAAGGATAGATCAACAGTATAAATAAAATAATCATTATATTTGTACCTTTAAATTAGATTGTACAGTTTAGACACTAAGATACTACCTACCATTGGTTTATGGTATTTAATAATAAGATATCATTTATAAATACACTAACTTCCAATCTTACTATAAAGTAATTTTTATTAAAAGGATATGCCTTTACATCTATGTTGCCACATTTTTCATGTGATCACTGTGAAAATACAGAATGTTGCAAAACAAATCTGACAGCAAAAACTGAAGTCTGTGAGATGCTGGTGTGATTGAAAATTACGCTAGAGATTTTAATAGGATAAAGACACAACTGAATATTGAGCTTTAAAAAGACGATAGCACTGAGCTCCTAATCACAAACATCGTTAGCTTTAGTTTTAAAACTTATTGGCAGAAACCCAGAATTTCACCAACTACACAGAATTTCTTTTCTATGCAATAGCTTAGATTCAGATAACCCTAAAGAAAGGCCAGGTAATATTTATGATGTGTGGAGAGTCTCGGTCCTACCTCCTCTAAAAAGTAACATAGTGCAGAAAGTAACACATATGCCAACTTCATTGCCAGCCACTCAGCAAAATCTTGCTAGCAATCTAAAATACAAATAGCCATCATTTATAAATATAGGAGTAAAACACTTCCAATTCCTTTATCAACCTCACTCCAGCATTATAACTTAATAGTACATAATATACTGATATTGCAGACAGATCACAGGTTTGACATAGCAAAATATATTAGAAACAGAATAGTAAGAATGTAGCAGAAAAAGGCAGCAAGAAAGTAAAACATGAAACATATCCCACAGTAACTTTTCCTGCTACAATCCCTTCTACTTCATCAACAGCAGCATTTCATATGTATACCTTGTATCAACCCAACTTTTGGCATCATTTAAGTCATCATGGCGTTTGGCTCATTATTTTTAATCTTGTTGCCAAGGGGAGTTTGCACCTTTTAAATTTTGCACTTTATGATGCTAGCTTTCCTTGTGTTTTTCCATCACTTACTGTCCTGAATATACTCATGTATTGTCAATACGTCTCCCTTTTTCCACACACGCACATCGCTACGTCTTTACTGATCTGATTAGACATTATAGGAAGATAAATATTTCCTCATATTGCAGTCATACCTTCATATTACTTTGCAGAACTACTCATAATCTATGCAAACGCTAGGGCTAAGATCTGGCATCAGGTACTGATGAAATTAATTTGTGTTCAAGTGTAACATGAAATTCCCCTCTGAAGTTTTGCAATGGAAGGACTGTATCCAGGTCTTTCCCATATTCACGAACTGCACTATTAACATGCATTTCCTAAATGTAACTAAGCATTGAGTGATAAATGAGTGTTGAGGGTTTCCAGGGGAACAGCAACTGTATTTAAAGCCTCTTTCTAATAAGATCAGTAACTAAAACCTAGCTCAGGTGAATAAAACTAACAGCTATTCTCTTAGAACAACTTTTTAGGTAGACAGTAACAGCCTTTTTCACTGATTGAGTTCTTTTTGCTTGGCAACTATAACATTTACAAAATCATAGTCATAAATGACATGAAAGGATACATTTGGTGTGATTCAACTGAGTTCAGAGATCTAACATGACAGAGGGTAAGAAATTGCCAAATCTCAGTGTTATTGCTTAGACCACAACATAGGGTAGTATGCAGTATAGGAGGTAGTGCAACTCTACATCAATGAGCACTGAGAAGCAGTCACACTATAACCTACTTCTTGTGAATTGCCCCATATCTGCAAGCCATCATGTCCTCACTACTGTGATAGCTAGATTAAAGCTAGTACATTCAACCCCACTTTGATTGTAGCACAGCCTAGAAATGAAGGCTGCTCCTGGAGATACTTGCCAATTCTGAGCCCACATCATTTCCCTTCAGAGCCTAAAAGAGGCAATGTCCTGTCAGTGGCATCGCTGGAAATAACATGAACTACACTTAATGATGCATAGAAAATACATTGGACATTTGGTCTCGGCATAGAAAATTATGAAGTACTAGTGATATTCCTTGAACTTGATAGTAATAGCTCTACATTAACTTACTGACAATATAAAATAGTGTACTGACCCTGAAGCGTAATTCAAATTCAATAGTTTAGGGTCTGGTAAAATTCTAAGTACAACATTACTGATCTGTGCTGTTTCTTGAAACCAATAAAAGTATAAACCTAGTCAAAGACTAGTTTATGGAGAGTAATGGGAATTATGATGATATGCAGCTCCCTTCACTCATATGACCATGAAAATTACTTCAGAAACCTATAATGAAGGAGTTTGCTAATCTGCTCTGTTCATGAGGAAAAATAGCCTAATGATTAATCCTTCCAGTCTGATTAGTCCTGGCTCCCGAGCCTTCCCAATTGCCTAACATTCCTTTGCTGAATTCACTTTTCTGTAGGGAAAATAGGGAAATAGTGTAAGGAGGGTGGCAACCTGCTTAGGGTCTTGCATCTTACATCCCTCCAGCCAAACAAGACCACAGCTGACAGCCACTGTATTGTTAAAGCTTGAATGCTCTATATGACAACTGAAGCAATTACAGGTGTCTTCTCCAAACAAAGCATGTTGAAAGTGGAATTTTTCTTTTTCCTCCCTAAAAGCTATAAGCTTTTCCCCCTCACAACTCTAACAATAAGCTTGAAGATAGCTATACAGGTTTAAGAGAGCTGTGAAACCTTCACAGACCACCAGCCATGCAGCCAATTTTGAGCTTAGCTGCTTTTTACTCTCAAAAAAACCTATTTCTAGAACTCATGAGGTCAAACTGTGTGTGTGGAGGTCAGGAGGGAGCATTTATGACTGACTCCAACTTATCCTACTTACATGGCATGACATACACACATTTTAAATTCCATGACTATAGATAAGTTATAAAAAGTTTTTCAAGATCTGGGAATGTTTGTAGAGATCACAACCATGTTCAAATACTCATAGCTATATACTAACATATACATGTGTGTGTGTGTGTGTATGTCAGCAGTTAAATTTCAAGATTGCAACACCTGGAGATGTTTCAAACATTAATTCTATATTTGAGGATATTAACATGAAACATTTGACTTCCATATTTCAGTGTGTTCCACTTTTGTTACTACCTCAAAGCAGTACTTATCCCAGGTCAAAACTGTTTATGAACTACTGTTAAATGTTGTTTTTATTGTTAATACTTATCACAAGAAGAGATTTGTACATTTATGTACACAAAATATCATAAAGCCTGTGTTCTGTATGCTACTGCAAAAATCTATCACTAAAGAGGTTACTTTAATAAAAAAGGGCTTATCTGGGTATGCAGTATTAAGAGATTTAAAATGATAGGCAGTGAAATAAATCACTGCAGAGGAAAGGCAAAGATTAAAATACTTAAACCTAAGAAAGGAATATCAAATTTGATTCAGAATCATATTTATGAACATCATCGACCCCGAGTAAGACTGAATTTCAAGAATGGTACACAATCAAGTATGCAATCTGCCTGCACTGCATAAATTATGCATATTTAATTATAACACATATTTAGTATTCATCAGGAGCATGCTTACATGACAGGACACTTACCTGATACAACTTCATAAACAAAAAGATTGAAAAAAATAAACAAGAGACTATGGAATTTAGCAATGAGATGGCTAGTGGATAGCACAGGACCCAGCTTCCAAACTAGCCTACAGATTTTTCTTCTTCATTAACATATTTGTTTTACAACATTTCAGAGACATAAAACCATCAACAGTTTTCATGATCTTCATAAGTGGCAGATCCTACTTAGGATGGAAATTCAGCATGTGACTATCCAAAAATCATATCCTTGATGCTTTTAGAATTTCTTTCAATGTAAAGTAAGTAGCAGGAATTAGCATTATCATGCCAACAGCATCAAACTTGGGTTTGATACTGTTAAATAAAATGCAAGTTCCTAAGCATTTCTTGCTTGGGTTGGGCAAATATATAGTTCTAATTAAGGATCAAGCTCATTAATTCTATTTTTCTGGGTTTTATTTTGTTCAAAAAAGTATTTATCTTATAAAAGAAACTTTTTATACAGGTAGATTAGTTGGTAAGAACCGCATAAATGGCTGCTTACTAGATTCTTTTATAGTGATAGACTGCTCAATTTCATTTTATCAACATCATATTATTTTATCAACATACCTAATGAAACTTACTAGTTTGACATGATTTGGGAGATATAAAACCTATCTAATAGAATATATACATATATATAAAAAATTATTCTTACCAAGATGACTTGGAAAAGAACTGGAAAAAGACGGATTTCTTCCACAAGGCTGTAAAAACATATTTTAAGATTTATTTAAAAAGAGAGGAAGAGAATTCTTATTTAACACACTAAACTCACAAAAGGATCAGAGTAGTAGAAGAGCCATTGCCAAAACCCATGACCCAGAACCTCAGCCTTTGACTAACTCTCAACAAAAATGAGCTCCAATTCAGCTATTAAATAGAAACAGCAATGTTATACCGCTTTGGAAATTGCTTTTAGGTCTGCTTCACTGATGTGATTCAAGTGAGTGGAACAGTAATTAAATTAATATTTTTAAATGGCAGAAATTAATAAAAATTCAGAAATTTAATACTATACATACTATGAAGCAGTCGGTGTGCACCATTAATAATTTGAATTAATAGACTCAGTGCACATAGTGTAAATATAAATATGCTGTGGTTTTTTTAAAGCATGCCACATTAACTAGCTTCTTAGGTTTACCATATTAATATATAAGACATTCGTCAGCCACTTCTCTTGACAAAAACTGAGAAGTGGTCACCCAAAATAATTTAGCTATATTCTCCTGAATTTCAAAATCAGATACAAAACAGCATATACATACTTAAAAGAAAGAAGAATATTCTCAAAAAACAGTAATACTTTACATTAATGCAGTCTTGTCTATTCTTAGAACCCAAACACTTTATATTTCTTAAAGCATGTCTCACAAACACTATGATGACATATGAATTATATGATTACATACTCTTTCCTGTATTACATTGTCCAATTTGAAGAATGATTGTCCCTTTTCCATACACACTGTACTAGATGCCTATTCACCAAACACCACAGAGAACACCAAACTGTTTCAAAGATTTTTCTCTTGTGTCTTCATAACATTACTGAACTGCTTCATAAACAATAGGGATGTTTAGCCTTGTGATATAGCTGTAAGATAAGATTGTATTATGAAGTTCATGTAATAAATGCAGAACTCAAACACAGACAGCATGTCTGAAAGTGTTGAGGGAAGATGTGCACTATGACCATACGCTCAACATGAAGCAGGTGCTTTTGCACACTTACTCAGGGAACTCTGCATATAACATACTACAAAATTGTCTTGGAGGTAGTATGTCAGTTAAAAACATAAAGTTATATTAAATAGTTCTCTGTTAATAAAGAGGAGTCGTATTTGACTAAAATAAGCATTTAGTTACATGTTTGAAGCTTTATTGTGTAATACCCTATACCAGCTTCTGGTACAACAACAATCAGATTAATTCTATTTGGTAAACTATTTGTTAAAAAGAACCTATACATTCCTAAAATTACAGGTTTCCATTTAAGAGGTTTTTATTCATGTCCAGTAAGAAAAGAGGAGAAGGTATTATTTTTATGGATAGCATAAGCTGAAGCATTAAGACTGTGAACTGAAGCAACTAAAAGGAATTGCACATTCTCTTCTAAGAACTTCATGAAAAAATTGAAAGGGGGCTAGAAAAAACATCCAAGGGTCATAAAATCATAAAATGCTTCATTTAGATTAACATCACCTATCAGAGCCCTGGTTGTTCATATATGTTGGAATAATTTTATGTAAAGGAAATATAATAAGGAATGAAATGCATGCTAACAGAACAATCATATCTATGAAGAACTGAGAATTACTTAGAAGTCAGATACGTGCATTAAGTATAAATAATGGTTTCCTAGTTCATATTGTTTTCCTATTTCTCTGATCCTTGCATTCACCTAAATGTTATAATGATGACCATGTAGAATCCATATGAAGTTGGGGTGGGAGCAGAGGTTTAGTGTAAGAAGATCTATTGCATTGTACAGCACTGGCATGTGGACCCAGAGACGAGTAAAACACATCCACTAAATTGGTCAAAACATAACAAAACAATATAATTTTATGTACCTGTATAACATGTTTAATGTAACTAAGTAACAGCCTTGTTCGACCAAATGTGTTCATTTTTTACTTGCCTACAGAAATGGGTAAAGGCACAAGCTACACCCAATAGAAAGAAGAGTTCATACATGGAAAGGAACTCATTATTTCTAAGTTAAGAAGCTTGAATTTAAGGAATATTTCTGTTCTTATTAAGTTGATGGAAAAAATATCCATATGCAATGGAAATCCCAACAAGTTCCTTACATAGGTCAGGAGAACCTGAAAGCTCTCCGCTGTGCCATCTAACAACCCTTAAACAGACAGTTATGGCACCTTGGACACAGCCGGGTCATGAAAGAGTCCCAGGATTGCAGATAGGAAGAGTTATTATATTTGATGTTCATTTTCCAGGGCCAAATCTACTAGTTAAATTAAAAATTTAGACCATACCTGTAAAACAGAATTTTGCTGATGTGGGTAGAACAATACTGAACATAAAAAAGGTCATTTAAACACCACAGACTCTCAGAAAGAGCAACTACTGTAACAGCAACCACATTGACAAAATGAAATTTTGCCAGCACAAACCATCTTATGCTTAGGGCATATTGGAATTACTCACACCAGCAAAAGCTGCTTACTTTGCTACGTAAGAAGCATTTATACTGAGAACACATTGGCAGTAAAATACAAATACCAAGAATAGCTGAGCAATCCTAGTTTAGGCAAAATCTAGAAAAATGATTTTGTGGTAAAGACTAAATTATGACACAATTAGTTTCAAAAACTGTAAGCAGTCCTGATTATTACAGCATTACGAAGTCAGCTATACTTTCTGTTGATCTAAGCTAAGACGAAACTAGAGCCAATATGGCTATTCTTAAAGGTCACCTGCAAACCTTTATGATTGAAACAAGAAACAGCTGCAGCCTTTAAAGAAAATGATACACATAACTTAGCTAAAGCAAAGTCACATCAAGCAATGTATTAAGACAAATCTTAAATGGTTTATCCCAGCTTTGCATATACGTGCACAAGACGGACAGTGATATTATCACATTCTTCATTGCTATCTTACATAGTTTTTTACAAAGGAAATGTCTTAAAGCAGGTGAAAAAAGAGTTCAGCTAGGAAATTTATTTCATAGAATGATCATATTCTAAATCAAAAGTAGTTTGGTTCTTTTTAGACTTTTATAAAATTTATATTAAATTAGGTCCTACCCTGTTTGGAAAACATATGTATGAAGATGATTCTGTATAAGCAAATCATAACACTAAATATCAAGTACTTGTATTTTCTTTTCATTTAAACCTACATCCAAATAAACAACAGTGGCTCAAAATAACTGGTCATCTGATTTTAAAAGACTTGCCACCAGTATAATCCGAATTTTTAACACACTAACACTTTTCAAATTGAGTTTATGCCTCTGGTCTTGCTTTCAAAAAATACGCATCTGTTTTTCTAAGACATCCTAAATTGCCTTCTTGCAAAACACAAACCTACTGCAGGACACTGAACACAAAGGCTTTTTGTCACAGGTGTGATCCCTTAAAAATTCCAGGCACGTACTCTGAAGTAAGAGCCTTACACAGCAGGACTCCTGGTTTAGAGTTTAAGCTTTCTGTCCCAGCACTTGCATACAAAAGGAAGTACCTTATACCAGGGTGTGAATTTATACTGCCTTGCATTTACTTCTCACAGGAATAATTCTGGTACACACTAATGAAGGCAGTTTTGAGGAGACAGCATAAGACTAACTCCTTTCTTATTGGGCATCAAGAATATCTGTACTGGTTCCCTATAGAGAATTCTTTGTCTGATGAAAATGGGATGAGATGTTTCAGTTGTATGAGTTCAAGTTGGGCATAATACCAAATTAGAAAAAAAAAAAAAATAGAGCGAAATCAATAACACTTCTGATCTTGTGTCACTGACAAAGCAGTTTAATAATGTCACTATTTTACTCCTCTAATTGAAATTGTCTAGCAATTAAATATCCTTATTTAGATTTTTTTAAACTTTTTTAGGAACTTCTCTGCTCAAACACAAAACTATAAATTCAACACTTCCAGACTGCTGTTTTCCTCCTTTATAGGTAGGATTTACCTGTAGGTAGGCTATGCCTACAGTGGCAGCTGGTCCCTAAATAAAGGAAACAGAGCAACATTCTGTAAAAATACAAGGCAGTGAATTTTCCAAAACACTGAGATTTGTGCTCTTAAGTCAATTCATCTTCAAAAATCAGTCATAAGTTTTTTTATAAAAGCCATAGATTGCTACACTTGAAGTAAACACTACTAATTAGTCTTTCACTTCTTATTATACATAATAAATGCCTTTTCTAGGACAGCAATGCAACAAACGACATAAATCACAGTAAAAACCAGGGGTTAATACACAAACAGAATTTGATTTTGACCCCTGACAAATGACTTAAGAATTCATGACGCACTGCAGTCTGCTGTTATTCATGTCTATATTTTTGGTCTGGATCATTCACAAAAAACCCCAAACCCACAAGTGTGCAAATGTTTGTATTATCAAATTGAAAAGCTGCAATAAAGGCTAGCAAATGAACACAAAATGGCCAACACCACTTCAGCAGCATAGAAGGATAGAAAGTTGGTGGAAATAATCAACTGGAAACTCCTCGATCTCAATCTCATACAGCAAGTAAACTCAGGGATATGAGTTTCTAAGTTGGAATAGCCTCTTAGTGCCATTGGTACCTTGAATAAATTAGAGAACAGCTCACACAAATTTACTCTTTCTGGGTGAATCGCAAATAATAAAGACCCACCACTGAACCAGAAAGTTTCAAAGTCACCTTACTGCCACACTTTCATACCATGCCCTCAGCAGCTGTTCAAAGGCAAAGACAATGATCTCATCATTGATTTTAAGAAATATTATACCAAGGCACAATTTACAATGGCATCTACCATAAAATACATCAGGGAGAAGATCTATCAACCTTGTCTTTAGGTGTCCCAATTATTTTAAAGTCAATTTTCTTGAAAAGAGTTATTCTTCAATTCTGGTTCCTAAGCCTTCTCAGCAACTGTAGTTTACATTTCAAATGACCCAGGGGGCAAGGACGAAGAGAGGACTTTTGGCCTTTCAGTGGGCAGAAAATTATTTTGGACGTAGAATAATCAGATTTTTATTTAATGCTTCACTTTTTGTAGCAGACAGAAAAGGAAGATAAACACAACAATAAAGATCTGTATGTGAAGGAGATATACACCACCATTATTTGATGATTATATTTTGAAGATATTTCACAAGCATATAATTAATATTGAATATGGGAAACCTAACAAGAAAAGGCTGACTGCTATTCATAAACACAAAGGAACAAGATTTGAGAATTCAAATAAATGCACAATTCCACTGTAAGAAAAATACCTGAAGTAGGGTGTTTCTTCTTTCAAATATCTCGAGTATTTGCTACAAGTGTCAATGTATGTGAAATTCAAGGAAAATATTTTTCAATAAGTCCAATATGAAGATTTGCATTAAATGTAGTGAACCAAAGCAGTTTTGTTTTTATCATGTAACAGCAGTGGAATTGTTAATAGCTTCCAGTAATTATGCGGTGAAATGAAAGGGGCTTACTTTCAGTCCCAGTGTAAGCTCAAAAACTGTCTGTTGCACACATTTATGGGAAGGGTGTCAACACAATCCCAGTCATTTTGCCAGTAGTCTCAGCAAGCTTACTGAGGGACAACAGTTTGTATTTTCAATTCCTGTTCAGTTTCCAGCTTCAAAATTCATATTTTTATAGGAATATTTGTCTTTTGATATATCTAAGCCACAATGTATTGTGCTTTACCGATTTCCCATTATTTCCTACAATTTTACCCTTGCCTATTCACAAGTAGAATAGAATACCTAACCAACAATCCTAAAATGAAGTGTCCCCCTTTTTTGATATAAAATCATAATACAAAATTATTCCCAGTCAGTGAGGCAGTAATTGCAAGCAGGCATGAAAATTATTATTAAATTTTTTTAAAAATTAGAAGCGAAGTATATGTGTTATCAGCCCCAAATATTGCAGACCTACAACGTGGTATAAAACAAGAAAATACTACGACAGAAAGCTTGAGAGACACTAAAGGTTAGGGTCATAAATAAAAATGTTTGAAGCTCTGACAAAGTCGCAGCCTCTGCAACTGTGCTCTGCACATTCAGTGGCAACAAAATCTTTGCCATACTGGAATTATATCAATTTCCTGCTTTTTAGGGTATAAAATCTTTGTTTCACTTTTAAAAAGAAATTACATGAAGTTTGGCTCCTTAAAAAATATGACTTAAAAAAAATTGTATTTCTTTCCCTTGAGTACTAAGTCCTGAGGGATATTTTGCTTGAAATTTTTTTATTAATATTTCCATTATGTGTTATCTTCATGGTCTCTTGACACCTACAAGTCAATGCTTCCTCCTAGCTTTGAAAAAGAATTTAGTCTAAAACATTAAAAATATGTATTCAAGCCCTTTTCAATAGTCTCCTATTTTCCTCCTTGCTGAGATTATAAAATCTCTTCATTCACTCTGATATCAAGGATTTGAGATTTAAGCCCACAGTGTTCCCATTCACATTGTTGATTACACTCTACAAAGGACAGATTACTTCTCTGAATGGACTACCTGCAAAGTGCTAGGAGCTATAATGTAAAGTAATATGCCAGGCTATTCCTAGTTGACCAGTACCATCAGAATAAAAAAAAGCAACCTTCCTCCTAAGATTAGACTATTTACTTCTTTTTTTTTTTAATACAGACCCTAGCTTTCTGTATATAATAAATTTAGTTCCATCCATTGTGGGCCACAAAAATAGTCCAATATTGCCAGTGATAATACCTACACACCACAGCTTATTTCAGTTTGTTCAGTGACATGTTTCAATACGGATTTATGGTTGATAATTTTTCTATTCCACTTATCTCTAAGAAACCAAAACAGGAAAACTATGCATTGATTTACATATTATACAAACTTGCAGAAAATGACAGAAACTGATTTACAAAGCCATAAACCAACACTAACTGTAGTTTTGATTTAGTTTTCCATGATCATTTTACAGATTTTTTTTCCTCTCACTGTGCACAACAAAACTGTATTCTGTGCTCTACATGACTGTTACTAGAAATTAGAATTTACTAGAGAACAAAAGCTCCATTTAGGGACAATTTTCAAAGTTTAAGGTGAATCTATACCACAATTTGCAAATACACTAAAAATTACTCTATTCAAATTGTCTTCACACATTTTTAACATTAGTTCTATTTCACCCTAAAAGAAAACAGTTTCAGGAAAACTGGACTGTACTAATGTGTCCAGTCTTAGACAAAATAACCAAATGATTGTCCTTTCTGCTAAAGACTGACTTAGGAGACTAATTTCCAAGTCCCTCACCAATTTGATTCAAAGTGATATAGTAAGTACCCCAGTTACAAGGCTCAACTGAACCAAAGCATGTCAATCATCCATTCTGAGTTTTGGTATTTCACTGAAGTATATCTATGTTTTAGTTTAGACAAAATAACATACCTCAATGAAATTTTGTTAAGAGTTCATGTTATGAGAATGGAGAGCAATGAGGACTTAATGATATAATAATAAGAGTTATGTGGAAAAGAAATGCAAATCTTACTTTAAAAATACACATCTAACAATCAGGTTCTTGGAATGTCTATAAAAATAACCATACTTCTTCATAAACTTTCAATATCAGATTAATTAAAACACAATGAATTGCAAGTATGGTCAAGTGATCATGATAATTTCTGATAAATCTACTCATCTCCTGAAGTATCAGAAATTATACAATTGAAAAGCTTTTCATTACAATCACAATATCTTACTCTGAAAACTGATTTTAATAAGTATTATGCCTCAAGAGATTTTTCAGCTTAAAGATGAAGTTCACTAATCATCACAAATGGAACTGATGAAAGTCTAGTAAATCTTACTTCCTTTAAGGATCCTAAACCATTTTTTTTAGCAGAGCTTTTTTTAATGCTATTGCTGTTAAGGCTTGAAGACTAATATTTTCTGAAGTTTTTGTCAGGTTGTGATTGTGTATTTTAGACTATTATTGTATCCAACTGGAAAATAAGAAAAACAATTCCATTCTTCCTCTAGTTTTAAAGACTTGTTTGAAGGAAAGGAAGCACAACAATGTTAGTCCTTTCTCCAGTTCTGCTATTTTTTAACATAATTTTAAATAAAAAATTGCATTAAAGTTTTTATAAGTTAATTTTCAGATTTTTGTTTAACATAAAATACATCTTGATGTTTCACAAAATTATAATATTGTCTAAAATAAATCAATAGCTGGTTAGACGAATTATTTCAACCATATCCCAGATACTTTTCCAAAGCCTTTTTAATTTTTTTTTTTTTATTTTAGGCATTTGTGTATTTATAACTTTAAAGTCAAGCCTGACTGAGGCTTAAACATAAAATTATAATTTGCTAAATAATTTTAACTAATTTGATATATGAAAAAGCTTCAGACAATTCTGAAAAAAACTTTTAGTCATATGTTCTTAGTCATATGATTTAGTTTTAAGTAGTCGTGCGAGGAACAAGGAGTTGAACTTGATGATCCTTTTGGGTCCCTTCCAACTTGAGATATTCTATACAATAGTACGTCAAGCAACTTTTTCTTGCTTCTGGCCTTCTACAGGTAAGCACTCTCACGCCTGAGAGAGTTCACACACAACTACTTGCACAAATAAGGGTTGCAATTAGTCTTTTGCATCAACCAATATCTCTGGTTATTATTCTTATCCCTAAGAAATTATAAACAAAATCTGCTAAATGAAAGAATGTGGGTGAGAAAGTACTTCATTCACCAACAAAATCAACACTTTACCTGTAATCTTGGAATATTTCCAAGATAGCAAAGCAGTCACTTTACACCTCAGACTTCCAACACTTTGTTAGTCAGATAATGTTAGTGAAAGCTTCTGAACCCATATGTTTTTTTGATGGGTGATCTGTAAGGTGTAAACATAAACACATCTATCTGCTAAATTACTGACCTATGATTTCAATGCACTAAATAAGGAAAGTAAAGTAGGCCTTACACCTTCAATCTAACTCATTTGAGACTCCTCTGTTTGTACTTGTCCTGCAGATCATGACACAGCAAGAAGCAAGGAAGCAGCACAAAGGATGTTATGTGGGTTTGGGGCCTGTTCTAAAATAGTCTACAATATTGTAAATCCTTCTACAGACTGCCCCCCCCCCCCAAAAAAAAAACATTCTTACTGAATGTAAAATAAAAACCCCAACCCTTTGGATTGATAGAGACATGGCTGACCAGGGACAAATGGAAGGGAGTGGATGAGGTAAAAGCAAAGGTCCCAGTTCACACATCAGAGATCGCTTCTTCAGGTGGTCAGCTAACACTGATTTCAAGTGTTCTCAATTCCTACAAAATTTCATTCTACTACTTGACAAAAGGGCTGTCACAACCTCTGAATAACTGCAGAAGTTTGAAAGAGAGATACAACAGAAGGCTGGCAAGCATTCCACAAAGCGAGGCCTTTTCTTCACAGAAGCACTTGTAATCAAGCATCTCTTAGATATTTAAAAAATAATTAAGGAATATCTAAAGGAGAAAAGAGCCATTAAAGTGAACTTAAGCCATCCATTCAACAATGGGATTAAAATCTGAATTGAAAATGAAGATCAACATTTTAGATTTTAATTTGTGTAGAGACTGCAGTTCTTGCATGTATAAGTACCTCTAACTGTTCTTGCTATGCAAAGTCTCTAGGGAAAAGACTGGTAAATATTTTGGAACTTGCCAAAAATCCAAACCCATTTGCTGTTATTGAAAGAAACAGAATACAAGGGCAAATCCACCCTGAGCCGGAAAAAAATCTAGGTAAAAATGAAGCTTTAAAAAAATATTATTAATAAATACTAACTACATAGCTATGAAACAACCTTATCTATATTCATTTAATAAAACTGTAAGCAGGTAGAACAACACCACTTAGTGTTACGATAACAAGGTTATCTTTCAGTCCTCTGAATATTTCCTCCATTTAAAAAAACCCAAAACAACAACAACAACAACAAAACCCAAACTATCTAAAATATGTGATTTATCTATTAAAAAAAAAGCATGAGCAAGAAAACATTAAGAGAACATTTGGGAATAGTAGCATTTCTGAGTTGGATCTCCACAAGAATTTAGGTGTCCTCATGGTCCTAGAATTTCCAGTCATAAAAAGTAAAAGCATCTATCTTTATATACGTGGAGAATATGGGCCTAAAATTGGATTTGCAATATTCAGAACACTGACCAGGGATCTGGCTGATCTAGCCAATATGAAGGCTTAAAATGCTCCTATCTTCCAGGTTCAGTAATCAATACCCATTTAGGATTCATAGTCTCGTGCATTACTCGCTTGTCTTCTTTTTAAAAAGGGTAGTTTGGGGGGTTTTTTGTTTTGTTTTAATGGTTACCAAATGTCTTCCTTAGAAGTGTAAGAGAGACCCAGGTTCCAAACCTCCTCTTCAACCCCAGCCTTCTCTCTTCAGGGAAATTTAGCTAGTCAGTAGGCTATGTTCACTCTATAGGGGGTTACGGTCCAACCTCTCTTTGTGAAGCTGTCCTACTGAAGAGAATAAGAATTATAGGTTTATTAGGCCACAGAAGGGGAGAATGACTTTGTTGCCTATTTTTTTTAGGTCATCATCTGGTAAAGTGAAATCTTGAATCCCTGGTGATTTTTAGGTATTTTTAAAAACCCATGCAAGTATTTACAAACATGTAAATTCTGCAGAAATGCTTTTTTAAGCGCTTAAATCATTTTTTGTAAAAACTGATCTTACTGTAATGGTGCCAATTTATAAGTTCTCAATGGAAAAGAAACCCAAACAAACAAGTATATTTACATCCATTTTTATCATAAATTAGCTTGGAGAGGTTCCAACAGCAGCATTTTTCTTTGTAAGGAATGCACATGAGCAGCTGAGGGAACTGGGGTTGTTTAGCCTGGAGAAAAGGAGGCTGAGGGGAGACCTTATCACTCTCTACAACTACCTGAAAGGAGGTTGTAGCGAGGTGGGGGTCAGTCTCTTCTCCCAAGTAACAACTGATAGGACAAGAAGAAACAGCCTCAAGTTGTGCCAGGGGAGGTTTAGATTGGATATTAGGAGAAATTTCTTTACTGAAAGGTTTACCAAGCATTGGGACAGGCTGCCCAGGGAAACGGTTGAGTTACCATCCCTGGAGGTATTTAAAAGACGTGTAGATGTGGTGCTTAGGGATATGGTTTAGGGGTGGACTTGGCAGTGTTAGGTTTACAGCTGGACTCAATCTTAAGGGTCTGTTCTAACCTAAATGATTCTATGATTCTATATGGTCACCTGCCTCAAACTGAGGTGTCAGTAAAAGAGGTTATAGACGAAATTAACAAAATTAACAGAGACAAACCACCAGGACCAAAGAGCATCCACCCAAGAGTTCAAAAAGAACCAGAGAAGAAAATAGCTCTTAACTGTAGCGTGTACCTTGTTTAAAACTCTCTGCTTTCATAGGAGATTTAAAAGACAGAAAATGTGATGTTATCGGATACTGACTTTTGAGAAAAGTTGGATGGGGGGGGTGAAAATCTGGGCATTACAGACATTCTAAGCTGAACAAATGAGTAGAAGCTATTCTGAATAACAGAACGGGTAGGCATGCACAGAGCAAGAACCAAGACTCTGATTTTAAAGGGATGAAATGCCAAATCCATGACAGATCTTTGAAGAAGGCAGTCAGCACGTGGACAAATGAGAGCTGGTTGACACAGTATTCTTGAGCTTTCAAAATGTGTTTTATAAGGACCCCTGCTAAAGGCTCTTAAAAAATAGGCAGGACTGTTCAGATTGCAAAAGTTACAGCTAAAGGAGAAAATATGCCAGAAGTTTATGAAGTAGCGTGTGCTTATTTTTAACTGTAAGAACCTGATAGCATCAAATTAAGTGGCAAGTGCCAGATTAAACAAAGAAATTCAAAGAAAACCCCTAAAGGTGATAAATCTTCATATGCAGGTGATTATGCTATGGAGTAACTATTAATGCTGAAAGTTATTTGGCAAATATCTTTTTGAACACATGTAAATGAAATGAAAATTACTTATCAATAGCTACTCTCTACAGAACACCCCATCTTCTTAAATGGCTTCTGAAAAAACAACTCACAGGGGACTGAGAAAGCATGCAGAAAGTATTGCCACTCTCTTGCCTTCTTCCTATAGTCTTCTCTGGGCACCTACTGTTGAACACAAGACAATGGATTGGATGGTGGTTTAGATTTGCTTCATGCTGAACAGAGGATTTGCGGCAGAACTGAATTCACTCAAGTCTACAACTCCAACTGTAGTATCCTAACCAGGTGACTCTTCCTCATGAGCTGCTTATTTTTTATTTGCTATTTATATTTACATTGGCAAAAAGTCACGCTTGAAAGTAAAAATAACCAAGAATTAATGGTATTTTCTCCTGTTTAATGCCTTACATTAAAAGAGTAAATGTGAACATTACAATATGACTTTTTCAATAATTGACTTAACAGTAACATCAAATAGTGGCCTCACATTTTTAAAACTTAGACATTCAGCAATTGATCAGCAACACAAAAGAGGAAACAAAATTACAGGTTTAAGGTTAATAGCCAATTTCTTCACTAAAGGGAAACTTCTATAAAATGTAACACTAAGGAGTTGTGTTTTACATTAAAACCGGTGATTAGTATTACAGTCAGTACATGACTAGACTATGAGAACTCACTTGCAATAATGAACTCTGACCACTGCCTTTGATATGAATTACAATGATGTGATACTTGACAACACTGTTATTAGCTGACATACAACTTAACATTTCAAGAGTCTGTTTCTGGGTAGGACTTCCTGCCTGATGTTATTCAATAAAGCAGCATATATGCAAATATTATACCAAATAATAGGAATAACAAAGATCATACAAATTCTTTGCTGTTTTATATTACCATTACTTCTCTAACAGGAAAATCAAGGGGTTTGCAACTCAATGTTCATAGATGTGAAACTAGTGTAATCAGAATCAGGTTCAAAATCTACAAAAATATTCCCCAAAGTTCTAATAAAACTGTATCATCCTCTGACAATCTCTCTCAAACCATCTGCATTATGATTTTCTCACTAATGTTGTACACTTCTAACATGTAATTCTACTGTTCAGTTCAGTTGGACTAAGCCCCATAGCCTTACCTGTTATCAGAACTACTCCATATTATTTTATTCATATTCATTACAGAAAACAAAAACACACATAAGAACAGAGAAGTAATTTAGAAGCAAATAGATCTACTTTTTAAAGTAAGCACTTAAACCTTAAACTAGGAAATTAAAATGACTAATGAGAAGAACAAAGTATTTTTAAAGCAATTAATATAAGCCCACATTAATCAATTCACCAGGACAGGACAGCACTGAAGTGCTAGCCCTCTAGAATAATGGCAAAGAAACTACACCAGGTTCAAAGAGGCACAACACTAACAAGTGTTTGTGAACCAAATCACAATTCTACCAACACAAACTACTTAAAAGCACCCAATTGAACTCCAAGGAGTTTGGTTCGGGGGTTGGCTTTTTTTTTTTTTTTTTAACTGTTTGTTTTCTGAAACTGAGGGCATAGGCATTAGATAGACCATTTCAGAATATACTGAAATGTAAACAAATGCTAATGTAGAACATCATGATGTATGAGAAGAGGATCAATTCATTACTAACACCAACTCTAAAACGTGCCTTTAATGGTCTTTAATAGATAATGCATGGGTCCAAACAGTAGTATAAATGAAGTTTGAAAATTGGACCATTCTTGGATGATTTCAAAGACATTGTGATAAAGTGTTCCTTTAATTAGTCAAGACAATCTGCTGCAGTGTACAAGGTCGATCCATCTATCATCTTCACAGGTACTAGATCTGTGGCATTTAGAAGTAGCAGATCTTTTGTTGCTCTTCAGCACCTTCCTATTTTGTTTTCTACCACCTTTTCCCCTTTTCTAGAGCAGTGCCTAATGTCTGTCTGGGAAATTTACAGTAAGGATAGGAGGTGGGGAATGCTCCTTAATTTGCTCCCCTGTCCTTCAATCCACCATAAATATAAGAAGGGTCACACCATTAGTTTTTAGATGATCTTTTTTCTCCCTCAGGAAATGACTTTAATAGCAGAATACTGGAATGCATCCCACTCATGATTATTATCCAATGCAGTATCTGACACTCCCCTCACTTCCACTCTATTTCCTTTACTGTGTCCTTTCCTTACAATCAAAAATGTCTATTTTAGCAACCTATAAAAACCAGACTCCATAGTTTTGAGCATTTAGCTTTCAGATGTATTAATGCCATCAAATGCTTTAAGTTTCTGACTAAAGGTAAGTCAAGTAGCTGCATAAAAGAGCACACAGCAATATATAGCTACATTTCACAACCTTATCTATAAGACCAAGAGCCAAGTTAAGAATCATGATCCAGTACAAGCTTCCTGGAGTAGCACAGTATAAAATACCTTACAATAGTCAAAACATTTAAGAAGAGCTAACTGATATACCATATTAATAGAAACTAAGAAATTCACATCAACTCTTCCTTATTACTAGAAAAACCTAACAATCTTATTACAGACCACAAAAAAACAGCGTACAAGACTCAAAGCAGGAACCAAAAAAAATCCCCAACCCTTAATGAATAGATTATGTCTGACTTTCTATCAGTACACACAACCTATACATCAGTTGATAAACACACAAAGGACAAGTTATCTTATGATACTGCTCTTTTTGAGTACGGACTTTGCATAGTTAAATCAGATCTCGCCCTGCTGCAAACATTCGCTCCCACTGTGAGAAGTACAGTTCCTCCAACAACTCCTTACACAAGTACAATCCACCAAGAGTAATTAACAAAAGGAAAAAAAAAAAACCCTAATGCAAATTTCCAGTAGTCCAGAGATTAATCATTAACTGAAGCTACATGTTTCCTTAATATCAGTGATTTCTTTTAAAAATCATCGGTCTCAAAATACCTAAAGATGAACTCTGCTATTAATTGTCTCACTGGTTTTTTATGTCCCCAATTTTTCTTACCATAAAACATGAAAAATTTTTGAAGAAAACAAGGCAAGAGGTATTTAGGAGAGCCACAACAGAGTACTATTAACACTCTTAAAGCCAGACTATTAGCTTTGAGCCCAGTATAAAATAGGCAACTGATGGACAAATTCTGTTCAAAGCTCATCTTTCCAATATCTGCTATTTTTCTCAGTAAACAATCTCTAAATGAGGTTTTATCAGATGGCAATTGTTGCATGATGTAAAAACAGGTATGTACAGGAAACACGGGGTTCATTTATACTCTAACCCATTAAAGTGAAAACAAACAAGAAAACACTCATCCTTCTCTAAATCTGGATTTTCTTCCTGTGGATGCTCATATGATCAGATGTCCAAATACTTACTGTGCTTATAGAAACACATTCAAGATTTTTTGACAGCTACCATCTTACACATGCTGGAACTTACGTTTGTGAGAGATCTAATTCTGCAGCACATTAATGGGATATCACTAGAATTCTCCCCTGCTAAATTGAAAAGCAATAGAGTGGAAGAGCTCCCATAATACAGAATGTTAAAAATGACCCCAACAGTGGAGCAATGGCAAAGATTACAAGGTATTTTTCTGTATTCTTACAAGATATTTATTATTAAAAGCATTCAAAATATGTATCATACATTAGCAGTATTTTATCATAAGCTTATAAGACATCAAAAATATAATAATATTCAAATATCTGTGCCTCTGCCATATAGAGCAAACTACCTGTAATAGAAAACAGAAGTGTCAAAAAAAATGGTAAAAAGATGAACAAATGTTTTTCCTCCGATATCACAAGTTAGCTGATTTACAGTATCAGCTATGAAAAAAATGAAACAAAAAATTGGACTGCATCTGTCTCCTTTCAAGTGCTAAAATAAGAACTGCTCAAATGTTGATGCCTCTATCGGGAAAAGAGACTGAGGAGATAGGAAGAAGAAAGGTTAAGTTTGAGATACAAGAAAAATGGTGGGATTAAAAAAAAGAGAGAGCAAGAAAGTGAGAATGCATTAGTTGAACATGTCTGAGAACAAGCTATCATATGGAACAAACTAAATAAAACACAGTAGCCCTCATCCTCCTCCCAATTCACTCTTTTTTATTTCATAATGAGGTTAATAATAATAGCTATTTTTTAAAGACATGGAAACAATAAAGTAAATACTAATCTAACATTTTGTCATTTTACAATCTTTTTGCTGTCACCATTTTTATTTGTTTAAAGCAAGTCACAGGAGAAAGCATCCATCCTTGAAAGACAGGCATTGCGGACAAAATGTAAGCTTGGAGAAGCCACAGAGACTCAATGAAAAGTGACTCACATCACTGTTAACAGTACTAAAATATAGTAGAGTTTTTCCACAAAGAACAAATTTAATCCCAATGGATTTGCATCCGATGTTACTTATTTACTTCCCATCACAATAATCGCAGATATTTTCCATGTGCCTAATGAAAGGGGCAAAAGAGAGCATATGCCTTGAGTAATTCTGAGCTACATGTGTACTGATTAATTAGCCATCAAATCAAAACAGGATCAATTGTGATCTAGTGTTCACTGTAGCATGTACCTGGTTCTTGTTTTGTTCACAAGCAGTTTGTACAAATATGAATATATTATTCACTTCTGTCATGCTTTCAATGCATCAGCTACTTCCAGCTAAAGTTATTGGGAAGTCAAAGAATCAGGAAGAAGACAGACAAAGAGAACTCCATAAACTCCACTCCTTCAGAAATCTAGCCAAACAAATTATTTAGTGAAAGTAAAAGAAGAGGGCCAGTAAGACATGTGAGAAACGGAACAACTACAGATGTGTTAGTATCTGGAATCTAGTAGCTCGTCCTTAAAAAACAGTACCATATACACTGGTATTTAAAATTATTAACAGTTTATTGGATATCCACAGCTGCTCTTTAATAATACTAAGAAAAGAATTGCTGTCTGCTGTAAGAAGACCATGAGCATGAGTGTGCATCTACAATCTACCTACACTGAGCTTAATGGCAAATACACATGATTCCTCAAATAAAGAGAATTCATTATGCAGAAGAAAGTGCTGCTATAATATCCAGCTTTCTAATTACAGAAATATTTTTTTGTAACTCAAAGTATTAGAATATCTGTAGGTTAATTCTAAAAATAAAAAGCTGTACTCTTTGTTTGCATAATACATAAAATCCTGCAGTAGCATTACCAGCTTCTAGACAATAAAAAATACAATTAAGCACATTAACTGTATTCAAACCATTTAAAATCTCAAGCCACTCTATTTCCTAGTTCATTTCTAGTCTACTTAGTATATTAAAGCACTGTCCACAGTAGCATCATAAAAGATTAAAAGAGGATGTTTTCATCTTTTGTAATAAAAACAGTGGGAAAACAAATTAAATTTCCTTCCTTATTTTTTTTTTTTTTATCTTGTGCTCATTTCAATCAATCAAAGCAAGACAGTATGGTATGCAGTGACTTCTTAGCTGTAACGCTATCAGACACCATAAACAGACAATGGTGAGTGCAAGAACAACCTGATTTTCTGGGCAGATCAGGGAAGAGGAATAGCTGCATGTGTGCACACATATGAGAGAGATGCTTCCTTATTACTATCAACAAATGCAGTTTAAGTTCTATGCCACTGTTTTGGGTTTTTTGTCCATCACAGCCTAAACTTTGGAACAAGAAGAAAGAGACATTAAGATACTTCTAAACATACTGAGTGTACCTATACCAAACATTAAAAATCCATATTTAGGAACTTAAAAGGGTAGCTATATTTGCAGAAAAAAATGAACAGCTTTAAAGTGAATTGACTGGTCTAAACTTTTACAAACACATCACCTTTATCCTCGTACAAATATGCTTACCTGGGAAATGGTTTTGATAAAGTTTGGGTATTAATTTTTTTTTAAGTTTTCAACAATAATTTTAATGTTAAAATTCTTACAATTTTGTCTCTAGTCCATATTAAAATAACCAGGATCATATAAAATTGGCACAAAAGACCCAAGATTGTGTTCTATAACAAATACTCTCCAAGGATTTTCTAAATATCCTAAGTGCTAGTCAAAGTAGTATGACAGCGAAATCTAAGTTATTGTTACTTCCTAATGGAAAAAAATTAACTGAAATAGAAAGAACCCAGAACAACAGAGAATGTGTAGTTGTGTCACCTTACAGAAGCAGGGCTGTGTTCAGTCAGGGCCACCAACAGTTTCAGAGCATACATTGGTACTGGGTCTGGAGCCAGCAGAATGTGCTCATACCTGAAAGGGGAGGGGGAAAAGGGGTAGCAACAGTGAAAAAAAAAGGTCAAGAGATGCGTGCTAAAAAGTTGATATTAAAAATACATCATTTCCCATTTCCAAACCTTATAATAACCACAATGGAAATACAATGCTGTTTGGAACTGTACAAAGCAATAAACAAGACTCACTTAGAGTATTTTAAAACCAGCATCAGATTAACTTTAAAAGCAGCAGTAATAAAAGAACACATTATTTTTTAGAGATACACAATTATAAATATGTAATAATATATATATTTATAACACATGCACATCTTTAAATATAAATTATATTAAAATATATTTATAAAACATGCATCTTGTCTATATGCATATAATTTATTTCTTGATCTATATTATATATATTTTATATATTAAAAAATCTAATCTTCAAGAGACAAGTTGAAACCAAACCTCAAAATATTAGGAAGAAGATTTATTGGGTGCTCAGGAAGACCATCAATCAACTTATATACGATTAAGCTCTGTATTTTGTTTACATAGTGATTTTTCTCAAAACAAAATATTTCACTTGTGGAACACTCACACTGAGGTTTATGTTTTATTTCAAATTTCAAAAAATATTGCTTTAACTAGAGCATACTTCCATTTTCCAAGTAATATGGAACAGAACAATATGAATACACTTCAAAAACAGCATTTCTTGAGAGCTATGGCAGTGAAGATAAAACTACAAAAAAAAAAAAAATCTATGAAACTGTCATCGTTTAACCCCAGCTGGCAACTAAGCACCACACAGCCATTGACATACTCCCCACCCCCACCCCCTGCAGTGGGATGGGGGAGAGAATCGTGGAGGAAAAAAAAAAAAAAAAAGTAAAACTCATGGGTTAAGATAAAGACAGTTTAATAGGACAGAAAAGGAAAGTAAATAATAATAATAGTAATAGAACATACAAAACAGGTGATGCACAATACAATTGCTCACCACCCGCTGACCAGCCAATCCCCAAGCCGCAGTGCCCCCAGGCCAACTCCCCCCAGTCTATATACTGGGCATGACATCACATGGTATGGAATACCCCTTTGGCTCATTTGGGTCAGCTGTCCTGGCTGTGTCCCCTCCCAGTTTCTTGTGCACCCCCAGCCTCTGCTGGCAGGGCAGTATGAAAAGCTGAAAAGTCCTTGTAAGCACTGCTTAGCAACAACTAAAACATCAGCGTGTTATCAACATTATTCTCACCCCAAATCCAAAACACAGCACTGTACCAGCTACAAGGAAGAAAATTAACTTTATTGCAGCTGAAACCAGGACACAAACATTTCCAGATATCACCTCATGGAAATCTTGGTAAAGGAAAACAGGCTGGTGAAAACCAAAATGGACCTTGCTGTTGCTGCTAACATTCCAGTAATGCCTGCCCAACAAACAAGGCTATTTTTATTTTGTTTAAATCAAAATTATTCTGGACAGCAATAGGATACAGTGATGCAAGAGAGAAAGATGTAAGTAAGCATAAAAACCCACAGACTCAGCCATGTCAAAATACCATCTTTGATTACAAGTAGTGCTACTTTAAACATGTGGAAGTAATAGAATTGGAAGCATAAACCTCTTCATTTGTAAAAGAAAAACCATGAAGAATTAATCAAGTACAAATGAAAGGATAATCTGCAGGAAAATGTGATAGGTTATCATGTTTTGTGCAACAAAATGCTTCCACTACATTTTTTTTCTTTTTGTGTTCTGATGGGGGGAGGGAGTGGAATCAAGCAAATCACCAAGAATTTTACTTGACATCTTGAGATCCCTAGTGCTGCCTGAACAGAGGAATCCAGATCACTTCCCACCACCTGGGTGTTGGCATGTACCCTACTGTGTGCCAGCTATTCTCTGGAATTAAGATCCCCTCTCCCTGGGCACCACACCTCAGCACTCCAATTTAACACAGGAAGGAAATCTAGAAGGAGATGTGGTGCTTTCTGTCCAAGTCTCTGATCTGGACAACTCTATGATGAGGAGGGTGAAGCACGCCAGCTGTGCAGTCTTGATGTAGCTCCTTCACAGCGGCTAACACAAGCACGCAGCCTACAGGCAACGTGTTGTGACTACTACGTATTAGCTGGAATGTGCTGCTGTACAGTTGCAAACCACATCAGAGAATCTACACAATTAACCAAATAGAAGTCAGTGTTGGCTTCATCTCTTCAGTTACTAAAATCTCTCCTTTACAAATAACAGATAAGAGTTCCCAAAAGACAAGTATTTCTCACTGGTGATTAAAAAGTCCCTTTCTTCATAAAAGAAGAAAATACTGTAATGCATTAGTAGACACCGATCCTGGTGTCTATGTGCAAGCAATACATATTCCTATCAAACATAATGGAACTATTTGCATTTTTTTTTTCAGAATTCATGACTAAATCTTTTAAGGCAAGCAAAGATGCTATCAGGTGACCCAGGTGCCAGAAGTCATCTGCACACTGCAGAAGACATGGGTTTAAGTCTCCAAAATGGTACTTCCTAATAGTAATAATGAACGAATCAGCCATCCTAGCTTAAAAATCTGACACTTGGCAATATCCTTTTTTTATTATAAACACATCAATACCTTCCCTAAATGTGGTCCACTTTAAACAATTTTAAGGCTTCTATGTATTACATTTGAAAGAGACTTACTATTGTGCACACTAAGCATCCTAATTCCTCGAGGTTCAATAAAAACAGTCTCACTTTACTTCCTTTTACTGTAAACTCTATTCTCCCCCTCCCACAAGATAACACTAGTAAAGGATATTTCTAAAGGAAGGTGCAGTGATCCATCAAGCCAAATACCACATGAGAAAATGCAGATTACTAAAGTCAATGTCTTAGCAATTAATATAAACACATTGCCTGAGTAAAGGCCATTAGGAGCTACAAATACATGAATCTTCTCTGAAGGGAAAATATTCTGTGCTTCAGATACTTTGTTAAATGAATGAGTTCATCCAATGATATCCCTGCTACTTCAAAACACAAATCAATTTAGTAATGATAGTTTTAGAGAACATTTTATAAGGGTTATATAAATTAGAGGTACTACACTGGAAGGAGTTATTTTGTCAATCTTTTTTATAAGCAATCATGACAAGAGGACCTAAAGATTTGGGGATATGGATTCTTTTAAGCTCTTAAAAAAGTCTGGACAGTTTATCTACAAGTATCCTGGACTTTGTACTTGCAGAACCGGCTTGGCAGTCTACTAAGAACAAGCTACGTAATCTTTCAAATGAAATAAAACTTTATTTACACATTCCTCTTATTTTGCTGCTTCTGGCTCAAATTTCAAATCATATATAATTAGGAATATTAAGAATTAAATGAAAAAGAGCTGATGTTTCAATTTCTGATAAAAAAACCTGGATATGTAACAGAAAGCTTGTATTCATTTTCTATAGCTGAAAGTTTCATTTTGGTTATGAAACACTCAGGCAACTAACCTTTCAGTGAACTGAAATTTAATTAAGCTATTTCATTCAATTCAATCAAAATCCTATGAGGAAGTTAACTTTCTGATCTACAAATGCACAAATATTTAAGGGAATTACCATTTTATTGATGATGCAGAAGATGAGAAACAAAGTATTAAATACTGCATTCCTGCATTTATCTCAAAATAAAGACCATTTCTATTTCATGCATAGTGACCAAAATTCTATTTCCTGGGTCAGTTTTACATTTAAACAAATTAATTTGCAGAAGGTATTTATAGGAATGAAATATATACACAAATGAGTATCATTATAACCTTTGTTAAAAAGACCATCACAAGTTAAACCCAGATGTCCCTCCCTTCCATACTCAACAGCTCTCAGTTCTTAAAAAGTAGAATCAAAAGGGGTTGAAATACCTACTTCCCCAGACTGCCCACGAACAAGCAGCTATTGCATGCCTCTCCTTTTCACTGTCCTCCAGCTGAGTCACACTCTGTCCCACCCTTTGTCCAGCAACAGCAAACATCAGCAAAACAACATCAACTAAACAACATCAGCAAACACCTCTTCAGCCTGCAAACACAATCTACTTCTCTCTTTACTTTCTATCTCAGAGTTTTCAAGTAACTCTTACTTCTTGGGATAGAGCTTTACATTATCTTTACAAGTAGGTTACACTGAATCTTAGACCTCCCTTCTCCTTAGATTTAGGCCAGACCCCTTTGCATCCAGATAAAGCTTGAGAACTGTAGAGAGTGTATGACCTCCCATCAATATTTTCTTACCTATGCCTAGAACACTGCTGAACAAAACTTACCTTTTGTGTCTTTTTTGATATCCAAAGCAGGTGCTTTGGTCTCTTCCTAGTTTCTTTTTGAGTCTTCTCCAAATTGAGTTGTGAGGCTTTCAAGTCAAAACCGAGTTTGAGTTTTCTTTTCTGCAGAAAATCCTCAAACCCTCCTCTGCTTTTTGTTCCCTCTGTGCCTTCTTGCACTGATCACCTGCTCCCCAGAGGTGAACATATTTACTAGGGGGTTGGCTAAACCCACAGGTTCAAGTAATGTATTAAATATGCAGACACCAGTTAACTCTTTCTGAATCATTACAAGTTTTACATACTGTTTTACTATGCTCCTAAACTAGAGTAAAAATTTTTTATACCAAGTTCCAATATATTCCAAATATCATAAACTTCAATATTTATTTTCTTGAGATAATCTCAAATGGTTTTCCAAATACAAGCGTCATCATCTCTACTAGTGAGATAAAGGAACAGACTCAGGAAACACTTAAAGCCTGGAACCAAGATTCTGAGCTGCCACAAGAGCCCTTTTGCATACATCTACAATGCAATGCACGCAGATAGCACAGGTGAAGTCCCCAAAGTAGGATCATACTTAGTCTTAGATCAAAAAGCCCTGCCACTCAATTGAGCTAATTAGCTTGGAGACAGGAGTATTCTTGCTGTTTTCATTCTAGTTTGTAACTAGCATGACACCGACACCCACCCACCCCAACCCCCTCACCCACTCCACCCCCTCTCCTTCAATAAGAAACATTTTACAAGATGGGCATGTCTGCAAAGGGCAACTTTCAGAGCAAGGACAGAACTTGGTCCCGCTTGACTCCAGGTCTCTTCCCCTATCGGAATAAAATTATCTGACAGCTTTTAATAATGCATATACTCTATTTTAAAAATAATATTTCCAGTTTGCATTTGAATTCATATTGATAAATTCTGTATTTCCCAGAGGAAAAAAATAATGTAAAGAAAGGTGTGAAAATAAGCTTCTCCGTAGAGCTCTACGATTTCCTTCCCATTATCTCTCACAGAGAAAAGATTATACATCTTGCATAGACAGAACTTGGTCCTCATGCTGTAAGAACATTAGTCAATTAGCAAGAGAGTCTTATTTTTGGGGAAGGCACTGTTCTTCTAATCATAATCCAGCATCCATTCCTCTACCCTTCTGCCACTTACTTAATGTAGGGGTGGGGAACAATTTTCTCACTTAGGGCAGCTAAGTATTTACAATTATTAACTTTTGAGGATGACGCATTAAAATACATTGTAACATTATTAGAACAACGTGAAAGATATTACTGTACTCGTCTTGTGTTTGTGCTTTCCTTCCCGCTACTCACAGATGTTATCAGGTCACAGTTTGTACATGCATAAAACACAGAGAGCTGTCTTTACGCTCACCTGCAAGTCATTTTAAAATGACAGGCCTCATTTCACCATAAACCATATAAATGAAGTTCCAGGCCACATCTGGCCCACAGGCTGTAGTTTCATCTACTCTGCTGTAGGGTTTTTCTGCTGCTTGGAGCAGCAGGAAAGGACAGTGATTTAGAGGCAATAACCCCTGGGTGGATCATGGAGGACTAATCCATCCTGTACTATTCCTTTTTGAAAAGTTATATGCCATTCCATATGACTTCAGAACATCTTACATGAGGGCACAATATCCAAAATAGACAAAAAGATGTTGCTGTTAGAATGTTCTGACTTCATTAGTGGAACAAAGAGGAGTATTTAAATCACAGCCCAAAAGCTAGGGGAAAGTTGTTTCACTACAAGAGTAGCCAGAGGCACAGTATCAGAAATGAGTGTCACAGAGAAATTGTGTTTTTGTTGTATATGACAAAGTACTAAATAAAGCTAGGAGAGAGATGTTGGGCAGAGAACTCTGGCAGCAGTTAACTGCTATTCCTCTTTTCGTTTTGCCATTTAAACATAAAAAGGGTAGTACAAACAAATATGCTGCCAAAATGGAGCAAGTATCAAGTTAGTCCCAATTACAGGAGCAATATTATACTTACTGAGGCAGCAATGAATCTCTAATGAGAGACAGAAGCTTGCTGTTTGAGTCAGGGCTCTCCCCTTTCTCCTCAGCCATGACCTCGTGGTTTAAAAGCAGTGATGTGGTTTCTGAGAGCAACCGCAAGCTGAAGAGTCTCCATTCCACTTGAAAATAAAGGTGCCAAGAATGTGACCACACTGAAGTCTAATTAAAACAAAATGTGGAATTCATGGAAACTGTAGTTGATGTGGCCATATACTTACCATTCTGACTGTGGACCAAAGAAACTAGTGGTGGGAAGATACAGTCTTCAACCTAAAACAGAGAAGTAGAAAGATCTGGCTTAAATTATTCAAAAAAAAATAGAACAGAGATACACTATCATCTATGTTTATTCCACTGCTAGAGCCCTTAATCAAGGAGGGCTGGAATAATCATGGAAATTCATCCATAATCACTCTTACAAAGCAACCAAGTTCCCTTTTCTCTGGTAACTTGTCATAAAGTTACAGACAGTAATGTACTTTTACATATAAACCAACAGTAACTTTGATATAATTCATTGAGAGTGAATTGTAATTTAAAATACAGAGTTCAGTGCAGATGTCAGATATTAAGAAAAAAGAGTATTAGAATATCTATTAATCCTGATGCTTTAATCCATAAACAAACCATCAAATAGAGTTCAGAAGAAACATCCTCCTAAAACAAACCTGCATAGAACTAAAATACATCAGGAAAGATGTACTACCTCTAATGAAATATCCTTAAGCTTAGTAGAGAGTCTTGATAAAATTTTAAATTCTACCATTCTGGTAATACACAGTCTTCCATTAAAATTTAAATTAGCAGACTTAAGATTTGAAACATGAGAAAAAATAATCCAGTCAACTCTTTATTGTCCATGAGTGTATTGTTACAATTAATCATCTGTCGCAGGACTAGTCATCTTAGTTCGATCTGAAATCAACTTACGGCAAACTAGGTTATAACTCAGTTTTAAATATCTAATATTACAAAAATAGTGTATTATTAGTATTCTCTATAAAAAATGAATTGCTAAGTCTTAAGTCATTGGTAAAATATAGCTTATTTAGACAGGACATGCTTTGGTTTTGTGGAAAGGATGGATGGACAGCCCTACAATTTTTAAGTATGCATCATGGATACAAAGCTTGGCCTTGGATTTATTTATACAAATAAAATTACTGTGTAGTTTCTCACTATACCATGGACAGGATTGGGTGTAACAAGCCTGCATTACAATCCCCCATGTGTTTTCTTTTAGTGATTAATAGTGGAAGATAGAATTCCTCTAGATTTATGCAGCTACTAAGCTATTAAGAAACATCTATAGAAGCTGGAAGTATATATGAAAAGGGGTCACTAAACGAAGTTACCATCTAGTTAGCAATAACTACAATTAGCAACTATTTCACTGCTGGTTGGTGGTCTCTGTTAAATGAATCTCTGACATTAAGGGACTAATTTAGTCCAGCTTTTTTCCACTTCTGAAAAAACTACCAAAAGTGCCTTTGTTACATACTTAATTACATACTTTGTTACATACATAAAAGAGGTAAAGGACTCTGCCCGAGATATGGAAGTCAAACTACTCTTGCAAGTATAAATAGCCTTTATGTCTGTATAGGCAATGCTATATATCATAGATGTAGTGACTTCTGTAACACTTAATAATTTTGAAATACTTCACGGTCTTTTCACTTAATATGCAATAAGATAAATAACAGAACTACATTACACTCCAACAACCCCATTAGTGCAGGTTTCTGAACTGTTCGACAAATGGTAATTTATCACTTATAACACACCTGTGAGGTAGGATTAAAAAAAAAAAAAGTATGTACTTAAGGTCTTTCAGTCCAAAAAACCCAGTTCAAACTACTGCAATGCTTCTCAAATGAAGAGGCACATTTAAGTGGTAAATTAAAGATATGAGACTGAAAAGAGACAAAAAAGCAGCTCTTGTCTGAAGCAATGTAGGGACTCAGAAGATTATGAATCACTCAGCAGCAGCAGCATTGACTCAGACTGATACCACTTAAGATGGCAGTATACAGCAGTATAATGCAACTTCACTTTCTAAAACTTCAAATCTTCTTTCCCTTTCACCTAGTATTAACAGTAGTCTTTCCACATTAGCAAATGTAGTTAAGCCAGTTGTCTTGTCTAAGATAAACAGGTTTTAAACTGTCATTGCAAAGAAGGTTTTTAGGTCTTGAATAATTGTGGTAGCTTTTTCTGACCTTTTCCAATATGAACCTCAATTTTGGCAAACTGTTTAGAATGGAATTCTCCATAGCAGGTGTTTGCTTCACATCAGTTCAGTGCGGTGGGGAGATCAAGTAAATGAAGCACTAATCCTATGGAAAATTATTTTGTGATGCAAGTGCATATCAGAATTCACATGCTGAAGGGAGAAGCAAGTATTAAATTGTATGTGAACCTTCAATCAGATACTTGGTAACTCTGCAACCCTCATAATCTCTCCATGCCATTTGGGTCACTCTTTTTACTAATGTGTACACAAATTTGTAAACAAGATATGAACTAAGCAAGTAATTATTGAGGTGAAATAAACTGAAGTGTAATGGTACATAAAATATTTTTAATAAATTCACCAGTGAATTGCAGAAGTTTCTGTAAGTTATGTATACAGAAGCATGGTATTAGTATTTTGGCATTTTCAAGAGGGATTGAAACAAATAGAAGAATACTCAAACAAGGATTCTTTTTTCCTTCTTTTAAATGACTGCTGACATCTACATGGAATCAAATCTCCATATATGCATGAAGGCAGGCAGGTATTTTTCTTGTCTCAGTCTTTATCACTAAGATTGCTTACAAAAGAAAGTGAGAAATATTCTTAAAGCCTAAACAGACTAGATTGACTATGATCATAGCTATATCTGGGTTTCTACCATCTTCTAAATCGCCTGATACCCAGTTCCTGATAAATCCCTAACTGCACAAAGCCACCATTGTATAGTTCTGTAATGATGGCATTCAAAGGCTATGCTGCCACAACTCTGCTGTTATCAGTACCCAAAACAGGAATGAAATACTAGAAGCTTCCATACACACTATAGTCACATCTCCCAGCTATAATACACATGTACAGGTCTGAACAAAAATGTACTCAAACCTGGTAATCCTGTTTCTGACAACTAGAAAGGAGTTGAAAGAGTAGGAGAAATAGACCAAGCATAAAGCACAACTCTAGTTTCTAGTAAAGTAACTCTTGAGTTAAGAAAACTCATATGCTGATGCTGTATCTGTATTTTTGCATTTAATAATGCTTACTAGCCTTTTCTCCCATATATTTGTCAAAATCTATTTTAAATGTATTTATACGTTTAGCACGTGCAAAACCTATGGCACTGAATTCCACACTTGAATTATGCCTTATGAAAAGGCACTTCCGTGTTTATTTTAAAGCAACTAACTTGATACCCACTTATTTTATGAAAACCATTAATAATTATTTCCAATTCATCTTTCCCATGCCATTCATAATTCTATACTCTTTTTTGTTTCCAAGCTGAAGTTCTTATCTACTCAGTCCCTCCTCACACCATCAAGCTGTACTATTTCTTGTTAAGCTTCATTCCCTTTAGAAGTGAATGACCACAACTGCATTCAGCAATCAACGCTTGAGGGCACCATGGACTTACCATGGCATAGTGATGTTTTCTGCTTTTTTGTCTGATCTTCTACCAGTCATTTCTAATAATCTAGTTGTCTTTCTGATTACTGCTGAGTATAAAGCTATCATTTTCATAGAAAAATGACGCTAAAAGATCTCTAGAACAGTTGCGAGTAGTTTAGAGCCTGACACTGCATATGCATAATTGGAATGATTTTCCCCATGTGTGTCGCTTGACATTTATCAGTATTGAATTGCACGTCATTTTATTGTCTTTTCACTCAATATCTCGAAACCTTCTGCAACTCTTCTGTCAGTTTTAATTCTCACTACTATGAATAATTTAGTGTCAGTCAGTTCTGCCACCTCCCTGTTCATTCCCTTTACTGGATTAGTTATAAATAGCATATGTTGCAACACAGATCTCTGTAAGGCACCATTCTTAATATACCTAATTTTTTAAAAACTGATCTCTATTCTCTACTTAGTAAATTTAACTAGTTAGAAGAAGTTGATCTGTCAGAGGGTAAGAGGGAAGAGCCACTGATGGATTTGAAAAGTCTTCGGTGCATGACTCAAAGTTTTGGGAAATCCAAGTATACTGTCCAAAACCAGAACATCTGTCCCCATAATGTTCCCTGACTTCTGACTTCTGCAAGAAAAACTCTACTACTGAGGTATGAGCACTGAGGAAAAGCTATACTCACTTTTCTACAGTATTTTATTACTTAGAAAAATCAGATCTTTTGAAAACAAGGCACAATTTTTATAGAAATTATTCTGGAAAGTCTGTATGTTACTTTAACCCCCAAAAGAGAAAGAGAGACAAGCCACGGTTTCAGAGTCGTTAAGTATTCACCAGCTACTAGGAGGGGCTTGAAAGAGAAAACTATTTCAGTCCTTCTCTGCATGTTTCCATTCTTCAAGAGATGTCAGACACAAGGCCTGCACCCTAAATAAATGAGCCTGCTTTGTTAGAAACAAACAAACATTGCCTCAGCTTTACTTAACCTCACTGTGCAAAATCCAAGCTCCACAAGTACCCACTAAAAAGCAGTTATAACACCACAAGGGCTCACAGTGGAAGGATCCAATACACTAAATCCCTATTTAGCAGGAGGTAGCCCCTCAGCATGATGATGGAGAACTAAAGTTCCATTCACTTGTGGTAGACAGCAAGGATGAATTCACTGAACTTACCTTAATGTGGTTAATATTAACGACCTAAAGAAATCTCTCCCTTGATTAAAACTGAGTTTCAGAGCTCTTCAAAGCAGTGCTTAAGGCCAAAGTCTTGACATTTGGTGTTACACTGGGTGGACAGAAAAAGTAAGCAGGCTTAAAGCCTGTTCCAGTAGCATTTGTGAGCCATACTGTTCAAGTGAAAATCAGACCCCAGAATTAAACTTACATAAAGAAACCACACTATCCATTCCATGTAGCTATCATATCCAAACTCACAAGTTACTAAGCCCATTACTTTACTTCCAGGGATTTTTCTAGAGGTATCTGGTTCTTTTCAGTGTGCATATGTTTAACTTACAATTATTCAGAAGTATCTTCTCCTTATCCACTATTCAAAGCAGAACATACCAAAGCAAAGACCATCCAGCTCCCAAACCCTTTTTTTCCAGTCACATGTAAGATCCACAACATCCAACATCACCTTGACATTTATTCTCATTACAATTCCACATACAAAGTTATTGCTGAAAGTGACCATGGAATTAAGATCATGCTGCCTTCAAATTTCTTAAAGCATTTGCTGGAGGCACAGCATGCTCCTCAATGTTTTAATATTGCCAGTAATCTCTCAGAATGTAATAGAAAAAATAATCTAATGCATCTTAGAATGAACTGGGGAGAAGGATGACATTTCTTAATTTTTTTCGAAAAGTCTTCAGAACTTCAGAATCTTCATTGAGGCTTTGGCTTTTTTTTTTTTTTCCCCCTCCTTACTTCTGGGAAGAGACAGCACTGACGTCAGTACAGAACTGGTTTCACAAAAAAGTCTCATTTCATGTGGATTAGCTTAATGGACAGAAAGCCACATGGGGTGTAGAATTTTAATCTACTTGAAAAGGGAAAGTGATTGAAGAAATGCTGTACAATATGTTCATACATTGACAAAATTAAGGTGTCAGTGGTTAGATCAGAACAGACTGTGGATGAAGAACGCCACTGATGCTGAATCAAGAAAAGACTAAGATTAGCAGAAAAAAGCACTTGCAGAAGTTTCTAACCCTTGTGTTGTCATCTTTGGTGAAAATATTGTCAACTAGTAGATTTCCATGTCTTGCTGCTTTTTCCCTGTGTTCCCATCAAGCAACTAATCATGTTCAGGGTGTTTTATTTTAGCCTGATTTTTAAAAATAAGTTTTAAAACTTTGAGGAGGAGAATCACTGCTGACAAACTTTTGCCTCAACTAGAGAACTTGCATGCTTTGGTTAAAACATCATCTGTGCAGTATACAGATCATTTTTAGGAGCTAGTTAGAGTATAGAAAGGACTCCCATAGGAACTGCCTGCCATCATGAACCTCATCACTGCTCAAAGTGCTCTGAATTAGCATATGTCCTTTCTTCAGGCAAATAAATATACTTAACAAAGAAAAATGCAAATGATACAGTCAGCATGGAATTCTTCCAGTTAATTATATCTAAACCTTTACCAAAATTTGAAAATAAATATTATTATAACACGTATTATCCAAATTTAATAAATACTTTTCCAGTTTTGGTACATGGAGGAAACAGGCAGTTGGACTTGTGTCAGTTTAAGAAACCAGGGTTTATATTCCATTCTGGTCTATAGAGACTCTTCTTGATGGCCTTCATCATCATAGTTGCGTACCTGAAAATCTACAGTTTTGTCAAAACTTGCTGAGTCACACTTACTGTTAGTCTTTTTATCTTGTAAAAATGCACACAACTGCATGCAAAATGAAATTACTGCTCACTACTGGTTTTCATTTGAGCACTTTCAATTAATTTCCCTTGACTTTATCATACTTAGCAATGTATAATAAAGCCAGTCCCCGCAGAAATGAATCTTCTTAATAACTGCCTTCAGGTTGATGGTAATCAGAAATTTGATCACCAAAAATCAATTTATTCAATTTTCTTTGTTCAAGGTACAAATACAAAGGCAAATCAAACATGAACTAAAACCCAGAACAAGCAGTTCTTTTCTTCTCAAAGTGGAAAAGAACCTGAAACATTGCTCTTAAAATCCTATTAACTTACACAATTGCCATTGCAGCTAAACTAAAACCAGAACTGAACTGAAAAATTTACTGGTTCTTCTTGCTTAATATAACCTCACTTTTTATTAAATTCATTAAACTTTATTAGAAATGCATTTAAAATGCATTTCTGATCAGAGACTTTCAAGCAATGTCACAGTTGTAGTGGAAAGAATGCATCCTCTCAAGAAGGTTTTGGCCTTCCCCCCCTGCCCCCTCCAGAAAATGCTGTTTGTAACCAACTGTGTCTAAACAAGCAAGCCAGGCATCAGAAATCAGCCTAGGATACACATTTCACTCCAGTAAAAGAGTTTCCTATTAACCATTGTTATACGTAAATATTGATCTGGAAGCTTGAACATGACTTGCTTCAACTTTCTAAAAAAGCACCAAGTTCCACTGGGTGCTGGCATTTATATTCATAGATTTATATTCATAGTCATGCTCCGCGAGCAGCAATTAGAAGATATCCCTTGAGTAACAGCAATTCTAAAAATATTCTGTATGCATCACAGAAGATGAAGTACCACTTTCCTCTAAAGTAATGTATGCTGTACATTCAAGTATAATTAGCACACTAGACTTCGTAAATAGTATTAAACTAATTACTGTTTGCACCACTAGTGGCAGATGTGGTTAGAGATTATTAATTACAGTGGACAATTTCTTGAATTTAACATACCAAATACAAGGCAATTTATCCACTTTATTTTGTGTCTGAATGGCTATTTGCTGAATGTCAGGAGGGCTCTTTTAAATTAGGAAGAACTGTTATTTATGAAAATGAGTGAGTGAAGTAATAGATTTTCTTTTCTCAAAAAACCCCCAAACTGTTCATTGACAAGGATATAATTATTTTTAGTTAATAAATTTCAAATTTATACCTATTCTAAATCAGGAAAACTATTCTACAGAAGTGGCATGCGTCCTAAATTTACAAGCATTGCATAGGCAGAAGTTTTATCCCTAGCTACATAAGGTTAACTGATGTGCTCAGATGGACTTTAAATAAACATCTAAAACTTTCAACATATGTGATGAAGTAAACTGTTCCCCAGAAATTTACCTAAATAAAACTCACCTACTGCTAGCCAAGGGTTACTTAAAAGAGTAGGATAGTCATTCCCTGGCTTCAATATAATGTTCTGCTGAACGCAGGGATGGGAGCAGGGGAAGAAGAGCTGTAACATGGACCTGTCTCCTTGGCGCTATTTTTTCAGGGAAAAACCCCCAGACCATTAAAGTTCAAACAGCTACAGGAATGTTATTTAATGTGCTGACACAAGGTACTGCAATTTCAGTAAATGTTGATGGACGTCCATAAAAAATGGTACATAGTTCTGTCAATATAAGACACACTGATAATCCACAGAAGTAAAACGGTTATTTTAAAAAATTGAGGTGATTCTAGAATGATACTGTCATAATACAGTGACTTGCAGGCTGCCAGGCATTTGGAGAGATATCAATAGGCATTCATACCTCAACTACATTCACATTTCTTTTCTAGAACATTGTTTGCCATATTACTTTAAAGTAAATTGAACTGTTCAGTTCTGTACTATTTCCCCTCTGACTATTAATTGGTTAGATTTTTGCGCATAAGGACTATTTTCTTGAATACCACTCTTTTGTGAGCATTAATAAAGTAAACATTAAACTTCTTTAAATTCCAATTTTTTTTTATTTTACTATTTTCATTTATTAAGACTTTATAACCTAAATACCCAACTAGCACGCACACCAAATAGGATTCAACTTCTAAAACCACTTAGTTTCTAAAATTACCCATTCTTATCTAGCACAATCCCTAACATCACTCATTCGTATGTATTATAATTTACTAATGCCCTTCTTGGTTTAACTGCTATATTGAGTATGCCCTTAACCTAATTCCAATACAAACACATAAATTTCAGTTTGAATTAAATGGTCACCACAGTAAGTATGGTGGGTTATATGTTTGGTGGGAATTTAGGCTCAAAAAATGCATTGGTACAGGCTACAATCATTTGTCAAACACATTCAAACATTTCAACTTACTGATTTGCTGACAACTGTTTCACAATGTAATTGTTCTGACTTCAGCTAGCTTAGCTCACAGTAAATCATTTAACCAAAAACTTCAAAGAAAACAAATCTTAGTGGTGTAAGAAGCTTACAGTATATGTGCGTTTGGCAATTGAATTGCAATTTTTAGTAAGCAATCTGTTATGACTAAACAAAAGAAAAAAACCACCATAACTGCTATTCATGATCTCATCAGGAAGAGTAACGATGGAATGTGATCTTCAAAGCCTCAGAGGTGGTCTTTCCAAGCTATGTTAAAAGCATAATGACAAATAAAGTGGTGAAATTTTCACTAATATATAGCAACATAGTTGCTTTAAGGCTGAAGAAAGACTTACAGAATCAAGTGTTATATTTACATGAAAATAATTTTAAAACTGCTATTTCTAAACTTTAAGCCCTTCTCATTCTCCCTCTAACTTCTCAACTAAACTTAGTAAACTGAGTCCAAATGCCTTGCTGCTGCTTTGAAAATTAAATCTCTCTATAAACAATAAGGAATCTTCCTGCCAAATAGAACCACAATACATTTTAAACCATATTTTAAACAGTTTCTAGATATTCAAAACATTCTATTTATCAATGGAATTAGGCCAATTATCCTGTAACTATTCAATTTGTTGCCATACTTACGGTCAAGCGATGGATTGTCAACAAGACAGGATGCTGTGTTACTGCTTCAAAGGTTGATAAAGTAGTCTTAATCAATTCTTCTGATGCAGCTTGCCCTATTGGTAAAAATCATCATATTTCTTTACAAAATGCAACAGTTACAATGCCTGCATGTAAAAGTACTGCAACATCATAGGTTGCCTTACCTATTGCTCCATCCAAGTTTGTTTCTCCTGAATCTATGGATCTGATAAAATTCTACAGAAGAAGCAGCATTTACATTAAAATACTTTAGAAACAAAAATTAACAAGCATAATCACTGAATAATTACACCATGGAATTCTTTAAGGGACTGTGTAAACACAAAATGTTAATGTACCTACATTAGGAAACACTGTCGTAATAATTAAGATATGAAAGACTGAAAGCATTAATGATCTAGCTGTTACAACATCGAATGATCCAAACCCCCTGCCATGGGCAGGGCACCATCCACTAGACCAGGCTGCTCAAGTTTGCAAGTCTGTAATGCTGCTGGACACTTAAACGTAGAGTACAGTGAGGACTATTATTCTGGCTAATGTCAGGAATGATAACATTTCCAGCTAAATGGACAGTAATTAAATGTCTTTACTGTTAACAGAAAACTGTAATTGCTTAGAAGACTTTGAACTACCTTCGACATGGCTATGTTAAAATAAATCACTGAAAAGACCAAAGACCTTCCCGAAAATGCAATTTTGCTGTTATTTGTACCATCTTTTTGATCTCCATGCATACTACACACACCATGGATACAGCTACACAAAGGACAGCATACAAAAATGCATATCCTTCTATTAAAAATTACCTAAATTAGTCACCATTTTGAGGAACAGGGACAATGAAATTATTAATAATCTGGGTTAAGTAAATGTTGTACAATTAGATCCATTATTCTTTTGCCTTTTAATCTTGATTTCACTCTTGTGCTTTCACTTCTATGCATAGCTGTTTATTTCATAGGAGATGCAAAAGACATGTTATTAACATTTGCTGAAGAAGGAAAATTCTCAGCAGAATTTATAGTATGCTCTTTTTTACTAATGCAGTATTTACTACACATAGAATTTACCATGGATAAACATCTTTCTCATTTTCAACTGGCACACATATCTATTTATATGATTTAAAGCATTAAGAAAATGATGCTTGTTTTATATTTCACTATCAATTAAAATTTTGTTGTTATATATTAAATTGGCAGAAGTGTCTATATGGGTTTTCTTTTTCTCAGTATGTAAGAAACATCTGAAGGATTCTTCTCTAATTAAAAATACAGTTAGAAACTAATTATATATTTCATCATTTAAATGCATCTCAGAGGCAGTCATAAAAAACAACTGCTTCTATAAAAAAACTTTTATTTTCCTGATCATTTGAAGAAAATTACAAGTTATTATCTAATTAACTTGGTTTGGAAGAGAGCAAGTTATTCTGTTTGCTCATTTAAGACAGTTTCACACCTAACCATACTCTCAAGAAAAATCAATATAGCTGGTGCACAAATCATTTTGGCTACTAATGCTTATTTCCTTAATTTTACATTAGAAACACAAGCAGTAGATGTAATTATACAAAAACCCAACTATCTTGGTTTTTTTAAGCAATGGAAAGGAACGGGGTGTGTATTCCACTACAGATGAGTCTGTGCCCTATGCACTCCACTAGGAGCCTACTATTGCCTGTGCCTTTGGGGCAGAGCATGTCCTCCATGTATTTCTATTCATGGCTGAAAACATGAAAGGACTGTCCCAACTCCCTCTCAATTTCTTTGCACAACGATACTGAAAATTACAGTGATGATGGAAACAACTTCAAAGCAGCAAGGAAAAAAATTCTCAATGAACAACAGTTACAGGAAAATAACTACTCTTTTCCTTCCAGATACCAAGCACACATCTTTCCACTCCTAATCATTTCTTATTAAGAGTAAAATTTTTGAATAAATCAGGAAAGAAAGAAAAAAAAAACACAAAAAAATTGAAAGACTGACTTGCTAAAATCTTAGAGGCCTCAATTATAGCACAGTACTTTGAAAAAGTACAAGCTGATGATCAAATGTCCCTTTATGGATGTCGATGGGAATGCTGCTAAACACAAAATTCCAGAGTAGGCTGTTGCCTGGTAGAATGGATAGTTACTCTTCCAGAAATAATTATATTAGTCATATCATAACACAGTTATATAAAATGGATACAAATTTGATATTTATCTTCCAGATATACTACTTCCCCTCCCTTTTTCATGCATAAATTGAAATAGTATGTGTAAGTTCCTGAATTGCCCTGTTTGATGGAGACAGAAGCACAAGATGCAGGAAATATTCAGTAAAGTAATGTTCTCCTTGATCTGAGAGGAAAGCTGTGCTAGTGTAACTAGCCTGAATTCCTCACTCAGTAGTTCAAGCAAGCTGGAGTAACATCAAAAGAAAACTTACATTGTACCTGGTCTGCTGTAATATTGTTGACAGAAGAATTTCACCTTCTAGAAGGTTGATCCGAAACCATTAGTAAATCTACTGCCTATTTACAAATGCTTCAAAGAGATAAAGGCTTTGTAATTCAACATCTACAGTTCTAGAATTTTTTTTCTTCATCCTAATGTTAATTTTTGTACATATATTTTAGTAAAGCTAAATTAGACCCACATTTTCTTGGAATCAAGAGTCAAAGGAGAAAGAGAAGTGAATCTGAACAGTAAACTTTAATCTAGCTCTTTGCGGTGAAGCATTTCTTCATGCTATTGTGGAAGTAAATACCTAGTTGTCATTTATGAACTCATGCACTTAAAAGTATTCGCTTAACTCTGATACGCAACTTTAGAATACACTTTTTTCTCATTTAGCAGAAACAACTGTTTTCATATGAGGAAATCACGTTACAACAGTACTACTTCATTTTTGCTATACTATCCTATGGCACAGTTAAAAAGTTCATTTTCTATTGCTAATGTCGTAAATAGGTTGTAGATGTTAACGAGAAATATCTTGGCTCTGTAGCTTACAGTACTCAGCTTTTCATCAACTAAATATAGTGTAAAAGTACTAGCAAGAAGAAAAAGGTGACAAAAGGAAAGAATACTTTAAATATACATTAAATTATAATCTATCTTTCATTTGTACTCAGAAAATACTAGCATAAAATTCTAGAAAGAATATTCTGCGTAATTTAAAGCTAAACTTTTCTAGTCTAAAATAAAGCACGCAGGAAATTCTCAGTTTATCAGGCATGTGCAGAGTTTCTTTATAATTGAACACAGGATAGCATATTTTCCCTTTGACCCAATAGATTATTACAGAAAATATTTTCTGATATATATAAAGTTTGGAATATAATCAAAGCTTAAATTTTATATTCATAATAAAGTTCTCTCTCCCATTTATAAATTTAATGCAATTTTATTACATTAAAATAATCCTCCAAATTTTATGCATATGTGTATTTCGTAAACAAGATTTAACTCAGATGGTTGTACTCACAAGTAAGGTCCCATAGTTGAAAAGAAACTCCTCTGTGACTATCTGGGGACGAAATACCTATTTAAATTTAGCAAAAGTTGAAAAAATTACATTAAATGCATATCTTATGACCAGAAAAAGTAAAACATGTATTTCACAGCCATGTTAAAAAAAGAGGACAAAACATGTATTTGCTTCTATCATTAGAGTTGTCTTACAATGTGCAAAAATAAGGCTTATATCTTTAATGCTGTTACACAGCTGGAATACTCATCAACATCTCTACACATTAATAAGAGTTCTATTTTATCCATTCTGATCACGATCAGCAGAAATTAGATTTTGGGAAACTGCAGGAATTTGTCCTTTGTTTAACAATTGGGGGGGCAAGGGGGACACGGGAATCTACCTGGGATGTCACAAGATGAAGCACTACAGGCATCATAGGAAGGCACATCTTCAGCTGTTTGGCCTGAACTGTTGATGGGTGTTTACGTCCAGAGACACTAGTTAGGGCAGTGAGAATGTCACCTACAGCAAAACAACATTTCAGATTGATCTAACATAATTGCTTCACTAAACAGCAGCAAATGACATATAAAACATCTTTGTTCCAGTATCCTCTGTTCAATCCCATCTTCTTCCTCCTGCTAAAAGTAGCATTCATGTAACTGCATGATAAATCAGGCTGATCTAGCACTTTTCTTTCCTAGCTCAGTGTTCAGCCAGGCCTATTTCCTGCTCTGGCTACAGGGATAGGTGTGCAAATGTGGCAAAACGGTGAGGATAGAAATATAAGGCAGGTGTAGAAGCAAAGATTAAATTACCCCTCTTGGCAGGGTGGACTTACACTGGCTTTAGGTGACTACATATGCATGGAATTATACTCTTGAAATTCTGTGGATGCAGTTCTATTTCCAGTGAAATAAAAAGCAAATTCTCATGACTTTCAGCTGACCAAGAGCTGAGTTCACCATGATTAGTGGGTGACATAATGCTCAAGCACTATGTTTTTCCTGCAGCATAGTACCACTGGAAGAAAGAAACAAACACCCTCCCCACATCCTTCCAAAACATCTCCCCACCAGCTAAGCATATACACAAGTTTAACAATGACGTCAGTGACCTAAAGCAACTGGAATTCTCCTATTCTCATAAAAAAAAAAGGTAGCAGTAGGTCAATGAGAGAACTTAGTTGCCTCCATAACAAACTTCAGGCACAATAACGAGGGAACAAAACTTGAATTGCAATAGTGAAAATTATACTTCAAAATTCACAAGAGACATGTACAAGTCAGGGAACATTAAGCTAAATTTGTGTTACATTAACTATTGCCTCAGAAAAATAAGACCTCTTCTGCATGGGATAAAGAACAGAAGCAGCAGGAGAAAAGTCACGGCCTGTATGCAAAGAAGGAAAATTCTGTCCCTATAGCTGGAAAATATTAAAAGCCAAATCCTGTCTTGAAAGACCACTTAGTATATTTTTTTCCCTAATGAGAGATCTGTACAAAACTGTAAAAGGGAAATCACATAGACATTGAACAAATAAAGGATGGGATTCAGTATTTTATATGATTTTCATGCCAGAAAAGGCCCTTCTTTTCAGAGCAAGTCACAGAGTTTATTCATGTTGAATAATACCAATGCTTTTCTTCTGCTCCCATGGAGTTCAATTTTCAACATAAGCAGAAATGACAGAGCCTGGCACTAAAGTAAGCTGTAAAAATACCTAGCCTTAAAGATTTGACTCATTCTATAATATACTACCATAGAAAAAGAAAGCATTGCCTAAAACTCTCCAAATACATAAACAAAAATACTGTTTTTTCATCAACACATTTTTGTTTTGAATTACTCGCAATACTACAATTCAACAAGACCTCTCTGTGGTTAGCAACAAAGAAGTTACTGAGCAATCTACTCTCTTTCTATGTTTTAAGGCCTATATAATCACCACATTTGCCAATTTTGCAGTTGATAAATAGATAAATATGGTTACTTTAATTTTTAGCATGATATAAGCAATTTATATCTACTTCCTAGAAATAGGTTAAATATTATAAATGCAGAAATAAAATTACTTTCTTACCTACAACAGCTGAAAACTTTTAAAATTATCCACAAGATTAACAATGTATTTCATTTAAGTGTATCTTTAAGGCCAATTTCTAAAACTTGTTAAGCTATTTGGTTTATAGCTACATCTGGTGGAAGAAGATGGGATTGGTAAGGAGCTTACATAAACACACATTAAAAAAGCTAGCTAGGATTAATTCTAAATCAACAGCTAAACTGCTTTTAACTGTTCCAGTTTGCAAATCTGGTTATTTTTCTTAGGAGCCCATAGCTTTTACCTCCTCAGGCAGAACATGTTCCTTCGTAATACTCACAGCAATAAAAAGAAAAAGCCTTCTGACAAATATGGACGGAGAGCTTAATCTTAATAAAAACAATCAACACGCAAATCTAGCTTGGGAGGGAAAAAGTGTAAAAATTATGCTTGATATATCAGTTGTCTACAATGCATTGAAATTGTACATCAGTAGTAAAAAATCCCAGCAGAATACATGTTAAAGCAATTGATATATTATATATTATAATGACAGCAAGTATATGTTTGATGTATAGTACTTGCAGGTTCTGAGCAAATATCAGGGCCTAATGTATTAGCTGCATATAGTACATACAGACAGTAGGAGGTGAATTTCTGCCTCAAACCTTTATCGTCTGAGACTTCCAAATCCTGAAATATAGCCAATATGCAAACCTGATATTTAGTTAGAAAAAAGGAATCAGGTATTTGCAGCAAGGCAAAAATTTGCATTGTCATAGGAAGCAAAGTTTCTTTTAAAATAGCAGCATGACATTTACATCTACTGACCTTTGCAGTGCTACCATTTCATTTTCAATATTCTAGTGATAATGTAGAGCAGATGAAAAATAAATCAGGTATCATCTCGTCAGAAAATAATTTTATGAAAAAAATGTTTTATCATTTAATAACAAAGCATACACAATCTGGGTTGGTTTTGCTCCCTTTCTTTTCTTGAATACTCACAGCATCTCCTTCCTTGTCTTCCTATTCAGCTTTCTTACTCTATTCTGTGGGAGATCTCACCCACCAGAAACTTTAATAAGAATTTTAATGATGATTCAGACTGGCCACACCAATCTCATACTTTCTCCTTCCTTCCTTCTTGTCATCTTCCTCCTCCCTTCTCCCTCTTTCCTTCCCTCCATCCTTCTCCCTCCCCCTTTCTTTCTCCATCCCTTCTCCCTCTCCACTCTTCCCCCCACTCCATTCCTTCCCTTCTCCTCTCCCCTCCTCTTTCCTTCCTACCCTCTCTTCCCTTCCTTTCTCTGCCCTCCTCCTTCTTCCCTTTCCTCCCTAACTCCCTTCCTTCCCTTCCTTCCTTTCTTCCTTCACTCACTCCAAATTAACTTTTTCAAGTAAAAACTTCATCTTGCCTCATATAACATATAACACAGCCTTCTCCAGGAAAGACAACCCCACTGTTCTTACTCATGTAGGGTAATTTCTGTGACATTTCTTATATTCAATATCAACCTTATGTTCAAATCTCACCAACAGATCCTCCTTAATTTTAAAGATCTTATCTATTACTTTTGTACAAATGGCCAAAATTCTCATCCTGTTTCATCACCCTCTCTTGACTGACTCCCCAGACTCTCAAACTAATTTCTTTCTACTCCAGTTTCTTCTTTGGTTGCCCAATGAGTCCAAATTATGCCCTGCAATTTGCAAGTTTTGTCCTATCTGCATGCATGCTTTCCACAGTTCCTTCTGCAAGTCCCCTCTTCCCCTGTACCTCATCCCACTATGACAAGTTTCAGCATATTCAATGATGACAGGCAAATTTCTGTTAGAACATGTGTGAACAGCACAAAGTTCAAAGTAGCTTTTTGTCATTCCAAAGGCTCAAGTACTAGTGAAATTTAAGCAGATATTCACAAAATTGTCCAAATGCATCCCCTTGGCACAAAACCTAGTTTGCTGAAACTTCAAGTCCTTATTCTGAAGTATAAGGGATGGGCTGAGGTAGCACTGATATTCTCTCAGACAGAATCTTTCCATCTTTTCTCATGCATAAGCAAATCAATTTCAGGCATCTAGAATAACCAAAGTATCTAGGCTGAAATTTGCCTGAAAAAATGCCTGAAGCAAATACACTGAAACTTATATGTTGAATAAGTGATTAACACATACTCACAGATATGCCCTGTTGCATCTCTCCTAGCTCTGTGCTTTATGAGGCAAATTTGCTCTCAGGTTTTTCAATGTTTTCAATGTTTAGAACATTAATAAAACTTCTTGTACATTTGGGCCTCTTCCTGACTGAGTTGATGGGGCTTACCATTCAACAAATACAAAACATGAATATAGGAAATCATGCATTCCAATACAAAATATCTGATCATGACATAACTAAAAAACTTAATGAAGCTGGTACCATGCAAACCTTATGTAATCAGACAAAACAGTCTTTCCACCTGTATATGCAAGGAGATACTTGTTTCTCGAGGGAGTCAGCAAAGGTAAGATTTGTTCAGTTAACCAACTGAATTTACCTAGAATTCCTGGCAGCTCCTGCACAATGTGATAGATGAGAAGATCCAGGCATTTTGACAGATATTCACTGCCGCCTTGCTGCTCTTTTCCTGGCATAGTCTTTCTGCTGTCTCTTTCAATATACATCACGAGTCTACATTTAAGCAAGTGCAAAACGTTACCTCTCATAACAAAAAAATTACACTGTATCTCAAAAATACTAGTGAACCAGACATTTCTAGTATCTGTGGTTACAATCAAGACAATACATTAGTTTTGGCTCTGTAATTTTTTTGAAATTTTAGACTTTCCCTTTCAAATAAGTAAATTTTAAAAATAACACAAAAGACCGAGTCAAGGAACAAGAGGAAAAAACCCCTTAAGCTACTGTAAGTAAGCACAACTCTACTAGTTTAAATTAATATATGATGCTAACATAAGGACTAAATCCCTCTGCAGACTTAGACTAATTTTAAAATCCACTTTACTTTGAAAAATATGACCAATATACACAATATGAGCAAAAGACTAAAGACATTCATTTTCAAGATTGCAAAAGCAAGACTAATTTAAGTCAATGTAACAAGAGATCAATCTTTCAGTCAAGAAAAATCATACTACAGCCTATCAAAATGTTAGCACTAGTTAGAATAGCCATATTGAAAGAGACAGAAGTCCAAACTAGCCTTACATACTTTCCCTAGAAATCTGGTGCTTAAAATTTCTGAAGACAAACTCAATGCTTACAGTCTAACTGGTAAGTGCTGCACAGCTATGCTGTTCTGCAGAATGACATTTCTCATAGTAAACTATGGTAACTAATTTATTAGCCATTGGCTAACTTACAAGAGATTGCTTTAGTAATACACCTGTAGCAAAATGCTTCAGGCAGCATTTTTAAATGCTCATTTGAATAGACAGAAGGGCCAGACTTCCCTTTAGGGACATAATATTGACATCTTTGTTTCACATTCAAAATCCCTGGGGGTCCTGTGCAAAGACTCATCGGCCACTGGTGACTGAAATCCATGCTCTGGATTTTAAAAATGTACTTCAGTACTAATTTTTTTTTTAAATACCCTTCTTATAATCAATGCTGTTTTATAGAAGTATGAAAATAACTTATTTAAACTGCCTTAGGTGTACATAACAAAACTGCAGGACTCACCAACACAAAATTTTATCCTAGGACGTGTGTATTTCCATCAAAAGCCAATTTATTCAATGAAATAAAAACTATCTGTTGTGGTTTAACCCCAGCCAGCAACTAAGCACCACACAGCCGCTCACTCACTGCCCCCCCATCCAGTGGGATGGGGTAGAAAATCGGGAAAAGAAGTAAAACTCACGGGTTGAGATAAGAACGGTTTAATAGAACAGAAAAGAAGAAACTAATAATGATGATGATAACACTAATAAAATGACAACAGCAATAATAAAAGGATTGGAATGTACAAATGATGCACAGTGCAATTGCTCACCACCCGCCAATCGACACCCAGCTAGTCCCCGAGCAGCGATCCCCCGCCCCCACTTCCCCGTTCCTATACTAGATGGGACGTCAGACGGTATGGAATACACTGTTGGCCAGTTTGGGTCAGCTGCCCTGGCTCTGTCCTGTGCCAACTTCTTGTGCCCCTCCAGCTTTCTTGCTGGCTGGGCATGAGAAGCTGAAAAATCTTTGACTTAGTCTAAACACTACTTAGCAACAACTAAAAACATCAGTGTTATCAACATTCTTCACATACTGAACTCAAAACATAGCGCCGTATCAGCTACTAGGAAGACAGTTTACTCTATCCCAGCTGAAACCAGGACACTACCTAAGAATGTATTTTACAGGATTACGTCTCTAAACAATGCATGATTGCTATGGAATACTGCAACTCACCTTCTCCTTGCTGAACTGTGCTACAAAGATAGAGATAAATCAAAAGACCCATTCAGTAACTACCTTTCACCTCTGCAATAGCCTGGATGCAACACATTCAGCTGCACTTCCCAGAGACTGTGGGGACATCTTTTATTTTTCTTGCATTCTCTGGAAACTGTATTAAGTTACAAGGAATTTTGATTTGTCTGGTAGAATATAACTACTTAAAAATCTGACATTACACTTCAAATAGAATTTTCCTTTAAAAAAAAGCTTTAAGGTTTTTTAATATACAAAAATTGAATGTTTTAAATTAAAATGGTGTAAAGCCCTCTAGCCTTTCCAGACAACCAAGTAATTTTTACTCAAAAACTGTTTAACTTCGAACAAAAATGACAAAAGATCAGATTTTTCTTAAAAAAAAAAAAAAAAACAAACCAAAAAAACCCATGCAGACACTTCCGTGATTTAACAATCATCTGATTCTATATGGAAATATGTTTAGATCTGTTTAAGTTTTACTTAAAATAGGCTTAATAGACTTCAACATGAGTGGTTTTGTTGCTGGGGGGAAAGGGGTTCATTTTTTAAAAGCATGTTCTATTTGTTAATCACTTTTGAGAAGCATACAAAGTATGTTCATTTATTCTGAGAGAGGAAAGTACAAAGTTTACATAAACTCATGAGTTCTCTCTTTTTGTGTTGTCCTTCCCATCACAAAATCATCGTAGAATGGTTTGGGTTGGAAGGGACCTTAAAGATCATCTTGTTCCAACCCCCCTGCGATGGGCAGGGACACCTTCCACTAGACCAGGTTGCTCAAAGACCCATCCAACCTGGCCTTGAACACTTCCAGGGATGGGGCATCTACAACCTCTCTGGGCAACCTGTTCCAGTGCCTCACCACCATCACAGTGAAGAGCTTCTAAATCTACCCTCTTTGAGTTTAAAGCCATTACCCCTTGCCCTATCACTACATGTCCTTGTAAAAAGTCCCTCTCCAGCTTTCTTGTAGGTCCCCTTTCAGTACTGGAAGGTTGCTATAAGGTGTCCCCAGAGCCTTCTCTTCTCCAGGCTCAACAACCCCAACTCTCTCAGCCTGTCTTCACAACAGAGGTGCTCCAGCCATCTGATCATCTTCATGGGCCTCCTCCGGAGTCGCTCCAACAGGTCCACGTCCTTCTTATGTTGGGGGCCCCAGAGCTGAACACATTACTCCAGCTGGGGTCTCACAGTGGTGGAGTAGAGGGGGAGAATCGCCTCCCTTGACCTGCTGGTCACACTTCTTTCGATGCAGCCCAGGATACAGTTGGCTTTCTGGGCTGGGAGCGCACATTGCCAGGTCATGTTATGCTTCTTGTCAACCAACATCCCCAAGTCCTTCTCCACAGGGCTGCTCTCAATCCACTCATTGCCCAGCCTGTATTTGTGCTTGGGGTTCCCCTGACCCATATGCAAGACCTTGCACTTGGCCTTGTTGAACTTCATGAGGTTTGCACAGGCCCCCCTCTCATGCCTTTCAAGGTCCCTCTGGATGGCATCCCTTCCTCCCTCCAGCATGTCAACTGCACCACACAGCTTGGTGTCGTCAGAAAATTTGCTGAGGGTGCACTCAATCCCACTGTCCATGTCACCAACAAAGATGTTAAACAGTGCTGGTCCCAATACTGACCTCTGAGGAATGCCAGTCACCACTGCTCTCCACTCAAGACATCGAGCCATTGACTGCAACTCTTTGAGTGCAACCATCCAGCCAATTCCTCATCCACCAAGTGGTCCATCCATCAAATCCATGTCTCTCCAATTTAGAGACAAGGATGTTGTGCGGGACAGTATCAAACACTTTGCACAAGTCCAGGTAGATGACATCATTTGCTCTTACCTTACCTACCAAAGCTGTAACACTGTTGTAGAAGGCCACTAAATTTGTCAGGCATGATTTGCCCTTAGTGAAGCCATGTTGGCTGTCACCAATCACCTCCTTATTTTCCATGTGCTAGCATAGTTTCCAGGAGGATCTGCTCCATGATCTTGCCAGGCACAGAGGGGAGACTGACTGGCCTGTAGTTCCCTGGGTTTTCCTTTTTTCCCTTTTCAAAAATAGGGGCTATGTTTCCCTTTTTCCAGTCAGTGGGAACTTCCCCAGAATGCCACAACTTCTCAAATATGATGTATAGTGGCTAGCCACTTCATTCGCCAGTTCCCTCAGGACCCACAGATGCATCTCATCAGATCCCATGGACTTGTGCAACTTCAGGTTCCTTAGTCTCGAGCCTGATCTTCTCCTACAGTGGGCAGTTCCTCATTCTTTTAATCCCTGCCTTTACCTTCTGCAATTTGGGCGGCATGGCTGGAGCACTTGCCGGGGAAGACTGAGGCAAAAGTCATTGAGTACCTCAGCCTTCTCCACACACCGGGTAACCAGGTCTCCCGTTTCCTTCCAGAGAGGACCCACATTTTCCCTAGTCTTCCCTTTATCACCGACATACCTGTAGAAGCTTTTCTGGTTGCCCTTGATGGCCCTGGCCAGATTTAATTCTATCAGGGCTTTAGCTTTCCTAACCTGATCGGCAATTTCTCTGTATTCCTCCCAGGCTACTGTCCTTGCTTCCACCCTCTGTAGGCTTCCTTTTTGTTTGAGTTTGTCCAGAAGCTCCTTGACAGAATTCTTCTGAAATTGTCTTTCACATAAAGATTTTCTAAAAATATGCACAACTGTTTTTTCCCCCAATAGTACTGTTCAGCTAAACATTGTCTTGAGAAAATTGTACACATCCATATATAGGCAGGAAAGCATTAGTATCTCTATTTTCTTTTGACAAATTCCTCAGTCATATGTAGAACAATTCATCAGTTACTTTTATTCCCTGAAGAATCTCAGTCTTCTCTCTAATGGGCAAAACTAGGCCTATGGAAACACATTTATTCAATTCATATGATGCACATGTTTGTCTTGCACTCAACAATACATGAAAAATATGTATGTGTTACTATAAGTAAGTTAAATACAATGAGGAATAAACTGCTGTCAATGAAGCCAGGTTTGATTTTTTTAAAATTTCTTCAAGTACCTGTATTGCATGATATGGCCATCAGTGAGCTTTTACACAAAAAAACCAACCCAAGTTTTCTCAGAAAAGATGTGAATAGTAGAGCAAAAAAGGGAGAATTTGCAGAGAGTTAACAGCCCTGAGTAGTAGGAATGGGAATGAGATCTACTACTTAAAAAGAATAAGAACTGTTCATTTATAAAGATGATATACATGAAAAAAGAGAAGATTTAGTCAAATTCAGAAAATTGAGCAGAGACATGGTAGGACATGGTCTTCAAATATACAGAAATCACTGTAAAATGAAAGAGACTACATTGTTTTCTGTGCTAACCTGTAGAATTGAAATTTCAATGAGAAAACAAAAGAATTTTTGGGTGGTAGGAATAGCTAACAATTAGAACAGCTGTCAAAAAGAGGTCAGGAACACCCACCAATTTCCACCAATCATTAAAAATTATTTCTTAAGCATAACAGACCTTGACCTGGATCAGAAGGGTAGACTCTGCAACCTCTCAAGGCCTCTTTAAAAACTGTTTTCTAAAATTCATTCATTCCCTTCTACCAGTAACATTTACCCTCAACATACTTAAAATCAGCTTTAGATATCAGTAAGGTTCAGCTACAACTTTACCAGCGTTTCAACAAGGGGAAAAATGCATGCAGCTGCCAGATGACTGAGACTAAAACCAGGATGTCTCTCACTAGCAGTCTTCTCCTTTCAGTTCACTAAGTTCACAGAGAATGAGAGACCTCCAAGGAACTAAAGAATGTCTTGCATGCTCTGAGGACATATACAGTGCATTTAACCCAACAATTCAAGGACTGTTTTAAGTCAACCTCTGGTAACAGAAAAAGATGAAGATTTTTAAAGGATGTTTAATATATATTGTTTATTTTACAGAGATTCAACACTGGATGGCAGAACATGCTAACAAGAAGGGTGAATCCCTATTTCTCCCATTCTGCGCCTTTTTTTTTTTTTTTTTAGTTTCATACAGGCTTGCTGGTTTTTTTTTCCTGAAATCACTGACTTGTGTTATTGTTCCCTCCTGCCTTCCATTTCCATGTTTTCCCATTTAACTGAGCACCAAACTTTCCTGTTCTTTTTCTCACTATTTTTCTAGTCCAATCTTAGGTGTGTAAGGCCAACAGGCTATGCTAAATGTGAGATTGTAATAGGTCTGCAGGTAAAGCTTTTCCTTTGAGGGCATATACAATATGGCAGGTGGAGACAGATAACAGAGAAAGATTTTACTCAGAAGTTATGCTTTTGTGCATAGTTAGACTTTTGCAGACTGTGAAAGTCTGTCAGGAATACTACCTTGTCTTTCTATAAGTGTCCATCCGTGCAGACAGTAGAAAAGAGTTTTAAATAAATTCTTTAGGGAGGAAGTTCAATCTCCAGGGCAGTCTCTATTCACCTAGGAAATTCCCTGAAACCATTTAGATCCAGAAAGAACAATTCACTGAGACTAATCGGAAATTACTACTAGTTCAGAAAAGGGTGAAATTATAAGTCTCAACAAAACTTCAGGTTGTATACCTCCACTCATTAACAGGTAGCCTGCCTCTGCAAATCATGGAGAAAACAAGGAGACCAGAAAACTCAGGGTGATTAGCAAAACAAATTAATTTGCATATTGTAAGCAAACAAGTGCTATTTCGGCCTAAAAGGTCTCACATCTTCTCTAGCTGTATCATATGTGGAAGAACAAAAGGTATGGAATGGACTACCATGAGACAGGTAGAAAAAAGAATAACAGGTGAGTTGTATCAATGTTGTGTGAGAAAAAATTCACTTCAAAATTACATTTGATATTACATATAAATGCTTTTCATCCACAGAACTCAAAATCTCAAAGTACTTCAGAAATTCCTAGTGGAATTTCCCCAGTGACATCCATTGTCAAGTTCTTGAATTACACACTCCCACCACAACTAATTTCATAATTTAAAAATATGCTATAACAGATTCAGAGAATTTGGTTTAAAAAACAAAATCTCTGCGAAGGTATGTATAATTTCGATTACTAAACTAAAACTAAACAAAAGCCTTTTCTAATGCCAAACTGAACAAGATTTAACCTGAAGCAGTAGAGATATATGCAGTGCTGCCATGAAACAATTATTACTGTTTTATTATCTGCATCGTATCCTTTAACGGATGCATACTGAAAAATTGCCTTGTATTGATTATCTTTATCATATACAGATTTTATAATCTAAAGCAATATAAATCCTGTTACAGGCATTAGCTGCAACTGCTAAAGACAATAAGTAAAAACTATGCACATTTTACTACATACTCTTTGTATTTCTCAAATCAAACACCTTCATAAGGAGAATGAGTATATCAAACATTTTCAATAGTTAGCCAATTGATTACTGCTTACTGTACTAGCAATTTTGAATTTATGAGTCTTAATTTTGAAGTAAGTTTTCTGTCACAGAACTGGAGACATTTAACTAAAATACTCCAACAGAAATTCAACAGTATAAGCCTAAGAATATCCACTATCTCTACTGGACTCAAAATTCTTCCAGAGTTCAGGATATTATGAAAGTAGCTGTCTCCACATATAATGGGTCATTTCTCCTCCTTCATCCTACTGTAGCCATTTTACTTTCTGGATGTAAGAGAAAGGTTTTAGTCTACATGTTCTATCCTGTCAAAAGACACACTGTTCACTGAAGAACAATTATGAAGTAAACATAACTAATTTAAAAAAAAAAGGTTTATCAATTCAATAAAGTTGCTATAAGCTTGCCTATTGTTTTACCTAATGTGTTATATTACCTATTGGTCCCTAATCAGCTCGCTCTGGAGCATCACAATAAAACAGCAGCATAAAGCCAAAATTTACAATACAAAATAACGTACCAAATTCACAACACGTTCTCTTCAGAAAGGCTGCTCATTGGAAAGCATTATAAAAAAAGAGATCAAATTGTTGATCAAAATTGTTAAAGTTCTTCTCCTTCACAAAATACCTCAGGCAGTGTTTCCGGTTTGTGTGGCAGGGTTTTGGTAGTGGGGGAGGGGCTGCAGGGGTGGCTCCTGTGAGAAGCTGCTAGAAGCTTCCCCGGCTCCAAGTCAGACCCCCCGCTGGCCAAGGCCGAGCCCATCAGCACCTCTGGGAGAACAGATTTAAGAGGAGAAACCTGTAGCAGGGGAGGAGCTGGGAATGTGAGAGAAACCCCTGAGCAGACAGCAAGGTCAGTGAAGAAGGAGGGGGAGAAGGGGCGCTGGAGGAGGTGAAAGGACCCATGCTGGAGCAGTTCATGAAGGACTGCAGCCTGTGGGAGGGACCCCACGCTAGGGAAGTTCATGGAGGACTGTCTTCCATAGGAGGGACCCCACGCTGGAGCAGGGGACGAGTGAGGAGTCCTCCCCCTGAGGAGGAAGGAGCAGCAGAGACAAGGTGTGGCGAACTGTCCCCAACCCCCTTTCCCTGTCCCCCTGCACTGCTGGGGGTGATGAGATGGAGAAAATCGGGAGTAGAGTTAAGTCAGGAAGGAGGGAGGGGTGGGGGGAAGGTGTTCTAAGGTTTTGTTTTACTTCTCAGTATCCTGATTTTATTGGTAACAAATTAAATTTATTTGGGTTTTTTTTCCCCCAAGTCAAGTCTGTTTTTTGCCCGTGACCATAACTGGCGAGTGATCCCTCCCTGTCCTTGTCTCAACCCACGAACTTTTAATATTTTCTGAGTGAGTGGCCTCGTGGTGCTTTGTTGCCGGCTGGGCTTAAACCATGGCAGGTATAAATAAATAAATAGTAACTGTCAGTACAGGACTTCTGTCAGACATCTCTCCAAACACACAGCTCAGTCCTATGTGCTATAACAAGCATATGAATAGCAGCAGCCATTAAAAATGTAACCATTCAAAAAGTCACTTACAAATCATTAGAGACATTTTACAGTAACCAGAACACATCACCTGATAAAACATTTCTGGAAGTATAGAAAGATACACATGAAGAAGAAACTTGGCTTTGGTACTTACTCTCTATGACCTACAAAAATTGGGGTATCTACAGATTTGTATGTGAGTGGAGGGTTATATAATGATAGCACCCCACAAGATGTCCTGTCACAATGGCTTCATGTTGTAACTCACCTGCTCCTTCCAATCCAGCCTTCAGCTCCAATGCTTAATTCTTCTCAAACGTCAATATAAGATCTAAAGTTTTACTTGCTGTAAATGTAGTTAGATTTACAGCTACCCACAAGCCTCATCCTAAATCCCACATAAATTCTTCCATATTACTTCTCCAATCACCCCCAAAACATGGTGACAATTTACATTCTAACAGAATCTAATTTCCTCTTGTCTGATATGGGAATGGTTTTATGCCATCAGAAGACAAAAATTAAAATAACTATTCCACTGTGAGACAAATATAATTTTAAAGCAGTCATTTCTTGCAAGGTATTTTAAAACATAGAAACAAAATATTTCAGGTAAAAGTCACAGGAATTCAGTGGTCATTATATAAATCACTCCAACAACATGTATAGCCAAGAAATACTGTTTTACCTTGCACGTGCCTACCCTGAAAAGACTATGGATTATACCACACCCCAAGACGATGAAGGCATGTGACAGACCTTCTTATTTTGCTTTCCTACCAGAGCAACAACTCACTCTTGCAGTATTTGTTTTGCCCTACCCAAAGCAAAATCTGCTGCTTCCTAATGCTCACTGGGACTATAAGTTGCTTTAAAAGACAGACTCTCCCTGTAAGACGGTGTTTCCCCTTGTGTGTAATCATCACCTAATGACCCTAGACAAAAGAGAATACTCTTTTCTTGATATTCTCATGAACAAAAGGATTCCTATTACACAGAAAATAGTTCACTCCTATAACACTGGCTCAGAAACACCACACATTTTAAAGTATTTCAGGTACGGCTTTGAAAATATACATTACATCTCTAATTATTTGCCATTATCACCTTACCTTGCTTGACAACTGAGTAGCAACATCTCCCTGTTATTAATTAAAACTTGTAGCAGGACCAGAAAGGCTTTTGCTCGAATAAAAGTTGAAGGACTTTCAAGTAAACGAGTAATTGTAGTCACAAAATCCTTGGTGGAATTAAACACAAATATGTTAATACTATTTTATGGAAAAAGGTTACTTGCATTGTATTATAACACTGTATACATTTAAAATTTGCTCATTTTCATGCGCATTCGGTATTAGTAAGGTACTTTTCATGTCACTTATAGCAAATACAAAAAAACCCCCACAAACCAACCCTCCATAAAACACTACTAAATAAATTCTCTCCAAGATAGACTGGCCCAGTGCAAAGCTGCTTTATACATCTTCTCAAGAGCTGCAACAAGTAAACGCTATCCAATGTACTATGTCCAAAATGGTACAAAATGAGATACAAAATACGATAGAACTTACATTTTAAAATGTCTTACCATAAGGATAAACATAGGATATTTTAATATATTTCTTTTAAAAGAAGACTGAATGATTTTCAGAATACGTAAATATTTCAGCATAAATATGATTAAACATTTACCTATTAATTCCCTTATATGCAGGAAGATTAAAAACAATATATTTGTTGGATACAATCATGTCTACATCAGACCCTAATTTATACAACAGATGCTCCAAATAGATGGCAAGACTGTTTCTACCTTCTCTGATTGTTCTTATCTAAACTAAATTTATTTTGGATTCATAAAATGAAGAACACCTTTTCAAGGAACAACCCTAATTAGGACTTGGAAAGAAAGAAAAACAATAAACTGCAAGCAGTAAGGAGCCATGACTTTCCTAATCCACTGACCATTCTCCATTCCTATGATAAAGTCAATTTATAAGATGCTAAGATCCTTGCTAACTCTCTCCTTCCCATAAATCCAAATGAAAGAATAATTTTAAAAGTTTAACAAGGATAGGGAGAAATGAAGAATAACCACAAAATATTTCCCTTCAAAAGTTTAACAATGGTTAACTGACTGGATTCTGAAATCACAGCTTGCTTCTTTTTCTCTTTCTCTCTATTTTGCCCTGTATATTGAAAGGATTTTTTTCTCTAGTTTCTGGAATGTGGCCTGACACATGGAAAGATGTGAAATTCATGTGTACTGCCTTAGCCTCCAAAGGAATAAAGCTGAGAATCAGTGGAAGGAAAAAAAAAGATCTCATATTATGAATAACAGAATTAGGTAGTATGAGTTGTAAAAAGCATAAGATGAGGATCATTTATGCTCTGTCCAACGATATGTTGTAACTCCTGAGGAACCAAAGGAGAAAAAAGAAAAAGAATTTTAAAAAAAGACAAAAAACCATAGGGAGTATCCTCTACCTTCGAGGAATAAAAATACCTGCTATTCATCTGTATTCTTCTACAAAGACCAATTGGGCTATTTGGTAAAAAAAAAACAAAAACAAAAACAAAAAAAACCCAATCCATCTTCAAAGATGACCTTGCTGGCAGCAGCAATGGTATTTTTGGATCAGCTCTTGATCAGAATGCCTTCTTCTGAAAACACAAATGCCACTTCAAATCTCTCTCTCAAAAAAACCCCAACCCTAAAAAAGTCAGAATTAAAAACTGAGCCAGAATTTACAAACTGAATCAATTGGCTCTATCCAAGAATGAGTCTGAGCACAAATGGCCTCATCAACAGAAACTACCTTCAAACATTTGAGCTGGATTCTCAAGGGAGTGACGCTACAGGATAAAGAGGTGCATAGTGTATGCCTGCATGTTGTGTACAAAGTTTAAAATCCTGCTGTGTGACGCACATTTAACATACCAAGTATTATTCAAATTCTGTCTTTTGCCAACAGAATAACTGAACAGCAACTTCATTGTCATAAAACTGAAAAACACTGAATGTAATTTATTAGAGCCAGTCTTTGCAACAATTAAATATACCTCTTTACAGAGACTGGAAAAAGAAGAAGAGTGTGAGAATTGGCCAACAAACCACCAGATTTTGCTCTGGTACCATTTTAACACTGTCTTCAAAAGCAGTCAGCATAGACAGTAACTGCAGAAATCCCAGAAAAAACAAACTGTCATGAATTATTCTAGAACTGTTTTGCTGTATTTCTGCCACTTATTTCATAAATAGAAGAGTTCCTCAATCTTGTGGTTAATAAGCATAAGCTGTGTAAAGTTTCCTGCTTTAAACACTTCAACAGCTGGTGGAACACGCTCGACTTGTAGCTCCTCCAGCATGAAAGTTCCTCCAGCAATAAAGTTTTTAAATTAAAATCTACTACAAGCAAAGGTTGAAATTTTAATAAAGTGGGGGTTTGTGGGGTTTGGGGCTTTTTTTATGAAATTATTCAAAACCACCAAAAAAAGTTTTGACGTTAAGAAACCCCATAAAGCCTCAGACTTAGTGAAAGAATACATATAATGCAACACTGCCTGCTAACATAAATGGACTTGATAGACTAAGCACAGGGACACCATGACAAAGACACATGCAACTGCAAGCCAAAGCACATCTAGCTATTTTTAGCCTTCATGCTCTGGAAATCAAGAATATTTCAATGCTACAGGTAGGGGTTACCATGGGTTACGACAATAATGTCTATTAAAATCAGTTACATCAGACTTATCTGGGAATGTTCTAATAATCTGTCTTAAGAAATAAATGTGACACTTTGGAATTTGCTTTTCTTGCTGGTCTGAGGACTGCAGAACAGCAAGTGAAGCTCATCTTTGCTGACCTGCAGAACTCAATATAACAGACGAGCCGAAAATTGCTGAAATACCTTCTAATACATTATTAATTGTTTCACCATTATATTGTACTTCCCTCCCCTGCAACTATTTGATGTATCCATGGAGACTCTGCAGGGTAAGGACACTCTTTTCATTGCAAGTGAACACACTGTTGACTGCAACAAGATCATGATTTTACATTGGATAATCTTAGTAATACTGTAAAGCAAGTTTAAAACAAATCACAAAAAGCAATGATGTTTCCAATTGGCTACACAAGGGGGAAACAGTTAGACCACTATCTCACTATACAAGAACTGAAGTTGCAATAGCAATCATTTGTTGTATTGTTGTGTATTTTCAAATTCCCTTTCTATGCATTGCAAATGCCTTCACATAAGTTAAAAGTTACAAAGATTTTGTTAAAGACATTCATATCTTTTTATTAATTCATACTGATATTGACAAAACCATCAACATCAGAGGTAGCTACTTGTCCACATTCAGGTAAAAGACAAAGAACTGAAAAAAGTAACTGAAATACAAGGACAATGTTTATAACGCATTTATAATGCTTTTTTTTCAGTGCCATAATTGGATATCACCAAGATAAAAAGAGACTAGGGCCAATGGTGCAGGGAAGCGAAGAAACAATGCAGTTGTGACAATGTATTGCTGTAACTACATGAATAATTTTACTTATTAGCACTTGAGAAAAAACAAATAAAAGCCACCGCACCCCATTATCTCTGGAAGAACCTAACTGCACTCAAAAAGTTATATGACTGGTTTTCACTCATTTAAAGGTGAATCTTGACAGCCAGATGAAAGTAATTAGCAATGTTTTTTTTATCTACTGCTATAGTGTGTCAAAGATCTTTGAATTCTTTCTCCACACTTTATTTTAAAACATCATTTCAGCTTTTTTTGTTTCCAAGACAAGACACTAAAATAGAAAGGCTCTGTATCAGAGATGGACAAAAAACAGACCCTTTTAGCTATTGTAGTTCTCTGAAGATTTATACTAGTGTAGATGACCACAGAACTGCATTTCCCCTTTGTCTTCTGGCTTTTATTTTATAACTGGTTTTATCACTATTCTTGAAGGGAGTAGAAAACAAGGGCAGCCTTAAGTCTTGTAAGCTAAAGGAGTTTCCAGATAACATGTACAAAACTAAATGATCTCCATCTTGAATTTATATCTTTAAGCATCTTCTAATATGTTGGTCTGCAGCTGTATTAAAAAGATAGTCAAAACATCATCACTACCTTCTGCATAACATTGAGGTCCTTCTGCCTCTTAATCTATAGTGTACAAGAATTCTACAGAAGGCAAATACTTTGTAAGCCAACACTACCGACTTGTTTTTTCTTTTCCCTTCTCTCATTAAGGTAGACTTGGGTCTCATGCTCATGGAATATTGAAAAGTGCATGGATTATTAAATTCAGTTTTCAGCAATAAAATATTATTACTCCATGTAATGTGATAGTACCTGGCAGTTCAATTCAGGAGCAGGATTATATTTTTAGATCCTATTCAAGAAAAATAGAAATCTAGTTTCTGCTTCCAAAATCCTACAATCTAATTTGAGCAAAATAGACATTCTGTGAGATACAGATTTATCTGAGCTGTAAGGCAAATACAATTACCAAATGTGGGCATATGCAGTAGAACTACACCCGCTTTACCAGTTTTTAAAGTATCATGATTTTTCAGTTACAGCTTTGGGTACTACTCCCAATTCTATCATTAGTTTGATATATGCTGTTAAAAAATGTCTGTATTTGTCTACATTTCAATTTCTAATCTGCAAAATTGCAACATTGCTCACAAAACACCTATGACAACTCATTAATGATTAAGCAGCAATTGTAAACCCACAATGTTTCAGCCATTACTATACTGCGTGCCAACAAAATACTTTTTATTTTCCTATAACTAGTTGGAGACCTTCAGAGTTTAATATTTCTATAATGTCAAAAATTTGATTAAAATGGTTCATAAGAATTGCAGTATCAGAAAGGGAGTCCTTTTAGCAATATAAGTCCTATATAAAGGAGAAATTCTTCACAGAACACCTCATGCTGTAGCCATATGCTTGCTACACATTGTATTCTTTCGCTGAATGTTCAAGTGAATATTTTTTGAACATACTTCTCTGACTATACCACCAACTCACAGTAATATGCATTATTAGAAATTGCAACATTACCAGACAATTTGCCACCTGTTAGTACTGTTGTAGTGGAATCTGTGGAAAGCTTAAGGCCAGCTGACACGCGTTTACAAAAACACATTGGCAATTCTGACAAGGCACAAAAATGACTTTTAGGAAGAGAATGAGTAATTTCAGGCTGCAAAAAGAGATGGGTGGAAAACAATAGATTCTTTTTTAATTTAACGTTGTTAAAACTATGTGTAGAGAAACCAAATTAGTCTCTCTCAACTAAAGCCTAATAGATTGTTATAGTCAAGATGACTGTCAGTTTACAGCATACATTACAACAGAGTATCTGATGAAAACACAAGCTAAAGTTCCTATTTTCTTTGTGATTTTTATCATTTCCAAGCAGAGGATTACTTTTGTTTATGAATTGTGCAGACTTACTGCCAAAAAAATAAACATGATTTCTCTAAACACGGAATAATTTGGTGATCAAAATAGAAAACTTTTAATCATCTCTTCCAAAAATTGTATTAGACATAATTCAAAACTAGTAGTTTTATTCAGTGACACTAAAAAGAAAACCGTAAGTTATTAAAATGCTAATTTCTGCAAGACATTTCACTTACAAATTGGCCTAAGGTCCTTTAAAGAGAGCATAAATACAGCTTTAGATTCAATCAGGACACTCATTATTTTCTCTTTTAAACGTCTAAGAGAGCTATGTCAAATAACTGTCCTCATGCATTCCTTATTGTTTTTCCTTAGGGCCATTATCAGTCATGGTCAGGCTAAAGAGTTTTCTGAATTGATTGAATTCTAGCTGCAGAAGCAATTTATATACCCGTTAGTACCATCTCTTGAAGATCTGTGAGACAGAAAGAAAAACTATACACTATATTTAGATCTTAATATAGACACATTCCTCATTTCCTGCTGTTCAGATATGTGTCACTGAGTTAAGCATTTTGAAAACACAGAAACACTACCAGAGCCAACTAAGTTTCCATTAGTGAAATCCCATGCCAGTGAATACTATTAATCTGAAATCAAACCTTTTCTTGAATCAGCCTCTGTAGATGAATCCCACATGACAACATTGCCAAAAACATGGTGAGCATGTACTGCTGAATTCTGCATATTCCATTTGCCAAGGAATTTAGTACAGCTGTTAATCCCACTTTTTCAATGACACTCTGGAAAGCATTAGGTGAGTAACGAGTAATTCTGCATAAAGCCTACAAAAGTGAAAACACACCATTGTTATTTAATGGGATTATTATCTCAAGAAAAATAATGGAGAATTAAAACAGGTGGTGACTTTTCCAATAGTTTAGGAATACAGAGAATTCATATTAGAGGAAGAGGCTACTTATTTTTAGAGACCTGGAATTCTCCTAAATGTATTGCTATACACTGCACGCAGCTGAAACCGAAATATTTGGTACACCAACATCAACATCAGTCACATAACTCTCTCCCTCTAGAGAACAATAATGATGGAGCAGCATAGTCCGTGCTTGAGTCTTTTATCAGCACAGAATGTAGGTAACATCAGATAACACTGTGCTAGAAAGAAGCACAGGCAGCAGAAGATACAGAGATGGCACACACCACAGAAATTCTGGTCACCCACAAAAGTGGGCATCTTTCTTCTCTCTCTGCTCATGGGCCATAATCTGATATGTAGTAGTTCACTATCTGAAGTGGATCTTTAGATCTAGATACTACTTGAGATCTAGATACTCGTTAAAGACCAGTATTTAGTATAGTAAACATGCAAACTATTCTCCAAGTTGTTGATTTACAAGTATCAGTGATTAAAACAATTCTAACAGAAAATGCAGACATTGACTGTGAAGTGAGCACAAATCTGTTCCATGTATACTAACTTAACTGTTTCCTAACAAGCATTACCAAGTGACCTCCAGGGTGGATTCATCTCCAAGTCAACACAGCTTTTCCTTTTGATACCTCTGGAAATGCAACCTTCAAGATACTGTAACTGCTTTTGTTCTCTTCAAATAAAGAAAATATGACTCTTAAAATTTCACTTTCTTTAGCTTGTCAGGATAGGAAAACATTATGTCAATTATTTGAGTCACGTGAAAGTCTGAAGTGGTTTTAGGGAAAAACTTGGAAGGCGACTTTCTTCTGTAAAAGTAGGCAATATTACCACTTCTTTGTTCTCTTCAGACCAGCTATATTTAGAAATTCCTGGTTACTTGGTGTGCATTCAATAGTGAGGTCTCATTTAAGAGAAACTATACACAATTACACTGTGGTGGGTTGACCCTGGCTGGATGCCAGCTGCCCACCAAAGCCTTTCTATCACTCTGCCTCCTCAGCTGGACAGGGGAGAGAAAGTATAACAAAGGGCTTTTGTGGGTCAAGATAAGGACAGGAGAGATCACTCACCAATTACTGTCACGGGCAAACCAGACTCAGCTTGGGGAAAATTAACTCAATTTATTACAAATCAACCAGAGTAGGGTAATGAGAAATAAAACCAAATCTCAGAACACCTTCCCTCCACCCCTCCCTTCTTCCCAGGCACAACTTCACTCCCAGATTCTCTACCAACCCCCCAGCGGCACAGGGGGATGGGGATGGGGTTTACAGTCAGTTCATCACACGTTATTTTCTGCCACTTCATCCTCCTCAGGGGCAGGACTCATCACACTCTTCCCCTGCTCCAGCGTGGGGTCCCACCCACGGGAGACAGTCCTCCACGAACTTCTCTAACGTGGGTCATTCCCACGGGCTGCAGTTCTTCATGAACTGCTCCAGCATGGGTCCCTTCCATGGCGTGCAGTCCTTCAGGAGCACACTGCTCCAGCGTGGGTCCCCCACGGGGTCACAAGTCCTGCCAGAAAACCTGCTCCGTGGGCTCCTCTCTCCACAGATCTGCAGGTCCTGCCAGGAGCCTGCTCCAGCGTGGGCTTCCCACAGGGTCACAGCCTCCTTCAGGAACCCACCTGCTCCGGCGTGGGGTCCTCCACGGGCTGCAGGTGGATATCTGCTCCACTGTGGACCTCCATGGGCTGCAGGGGGACAGCCTGCCTCATGCCTCACCATGGGCATCACCACAGGCTGCAGGGTACTCTCTGCTCCGGCGCCTGGAGCATCTCCTCCCCCTCCTTCTTCACTGACCTTCATGTCCGCAGGGTTGTTTCTCTTACATGTTCTCACTCCTCTCTCCGGTTGCTGTTTCGGTCTGTCCCAACTTTTTTTCCTTCTTAAGTATGTTATCACAGAGGCACTACCACTATCGCCGATTGGCTCGGCTTTGGCCAGCGGTGGGTCCATCTCAGAGCCGGCTGGTATGGGCTCTCTCGAACACAGGGGAAGCTTCCAGCAGCTTCTTACAGAAGTCACCCCTGTAACGCCGCCACCGCTACCAAAACCTTGCCACACAAAGCCAATACATACACCCACAGAATACTATCATCACAGAAAAGATTTCCATGTAAGAACCTCAGAAACAGCCCAGTTCACCAGTGTCCTTAGAAACATTACTCAAAACACACACACACAAAAAAAGCATAAAAGACAATAAACCAAGAACTTACGATTTTTAAACAGACATTTTATTGATGTTGTTCATCTACTCTGCTCCTGTTCTTCCTTGTCCTTTCTGGTCCAGGAACCAATATAGATTGCAGCCTTTTGTTTTTCTTCTTGCCCCTTCCCCCCCCCCCCCCTTTTAAAACACAGACACTCAGTCTCAGTTTCTTAGTACAGCATGTTCTGTTTCCCCAAGGATACAATCCAGCCCTTCATCTCTAGTCCGAGTTCTCAAAGTGAGTGGGCAGGAGGTACACGCATTCACTAACCATACCCTCAAAGGTCATATTACCAGTGAACTGCTGGGACCTGGGGACAGACTGTGTCAAAGCAACACGGAGCTAACTTGGTATGCTATCGTGGTGTATGCAGACTTGCCAATGCCTTAGCTTTCTGCTACAGACCTCGTCAAACAGGGGTGACCATAGCCACAGGCCATAAGATGACCTCCAGGCAGATCTGGTAGGAAAGACATGGCTGTCTTCTAAGGTCATACTGCAGCTTTGGAGACAGCAGGAAAGCTCCAGCCCACCAACAGCCAAAGGGAGAAGCTTTAAACTCCCATTAGCTTTTATGTCACAGGGTGCTCTGCTGTATGAGTGAAACCAACACCTCTGCAGAAAAGCAGAAGATAGAGTTTAATGAAGGATACAAGACAGAGTATCCTAAATCACTTCAGTAGATCCAGTATCTGGAGAGAACAGATAGAGCTAGGTCAAAAGGTGGTAGAGCAGGAATTGGGAACCAATGGTGAGAAGAGGTAAGAGTAGAGCTCACACCATCATCTCCCAGCAGCGGTCTTGGAACAGGAAATGATCACAGTGAGAGTAAGGCATTGGCAGAGCCTCTCCTGGAATTGGCTTCTCTGCCCTTGCTCTCCGCGCAGCCTTAACCAGCACCTTTTCTCCCAGCAGCTCCAATCCTAGCATCGTGATCCTTATCGACCCCTTCCAACTTAAGTTATTCTATGATCCTATGATCATCTATGCCCTATCCATTGCCTTCTAGTCTTACATGCCATATGGTGGCTGGATAACCTTCACCCTTTCAGGACATACCCCATGACTCTCTCAAGTTTGAGAACGAATGCACTAATCTATCTGCAATACCCAAGTCTCTGAAAGAAACTATTGAGCACCAATTATTTAAGGAAAGGAAAAAAAAAAAACAAAACCAAAAACCAAAACAAAAAAAAAAACCCACCTCCAAAAGATTGTGTTGAGCTTTCCCAAATTAGTTTCTACTTAAGTGGCTTATGTTTTGTTACTCCTCCTCCAGCAGAAAAAGCCATCTCTTAGAAACAAAATTTAAAATTATTAAAAAAAAAAAATCTAAAAACTTTCAGTATACTGGAAAGAAAATACTATTCCTTCTGCTGAGCATGTCAGAATGTCACTTTGACATCTTACAGAATTATTTCTTCTCTGAATCTAGCAAAACGATAAAAAGATATAGCTTTCCCACAGGCAAAATATGTGATATTTACCTGAGGCATGTTGGACTCCAAAGTGAGCAAAAATACTGAGACACATTCCCCATTTGCCACCTCTGACAGGCAGGACAAGGTAAAGTGTCATTTCTTGACTCCAGAGATTAAGGACAGAGAATCTTCTTGATATATTTTTGCTATTGATTGAAATAATCATAAGTAAAATTCCATAGTGCCTTACTGCTGATATACTTTGCAGACTGCAAAGAGCCTGCTAGCTCTAGGTAAAGTTATGACACATGTATTTCTTAACAGAAATGTATTTTTACATGTGAATATAGATGTCAGTCAAGAATAAATTCTTCAGGATACACTCAAACAAGGCAGGAATGACTGCATAATAAAATACAATTGGATCTCAATTTATGTGGTCATGTGGAATAAAAATGCCTATATATCTATAGCAACAATTTAATGAATGTAGGAATTGTACAGTACAATACAGCTGGAGAATACATTACTGTTTTACTTTAAAAATCAGTATGTCACTGAAATCTCTACAAACTTCAGTTCGTAAAAGATCTGCCTGTGCTAGATTTCAATATTGATTGGTTATTTTTTTTCTAAAGTTAAGATTATGTACCCAAATACCCCAGCAGTATTAATACATAACCATGAATTATATCAGGCATCGAGTAATAAATCCAACAAATAAGTTCACCCTCTTGTTACTTTAGTGTTTCACTACAAAGCAGCAAAAGGATTAGAGTACCACCTTAGTGTATCCTACTTTAGAAGCTTCCTTGTCCAATTCACTTCATATGTGGTATAAAATAATGAAACCTCAGACTTTTCATAAAGGACACAATCCCCAAAACAGTGGAGGTGAAAATCCAGGAACACATTCAGACCTAAGCACATTTGCGTGAAATGATCTGTCTGGAAGGAGATGAAATGAGCTACATGGATAGCAATAATTTCCATGAAGACCAGAAAAACAAGAAACAAAGCAGTTGGACCAAGGATGTAGAAGGGTGAATGTCTCTTACTCTTGCAGTCCCCCTCATTGCTGCTTTCACTCAAAGCTCTCCAATATGTTAGTCTGGAGCAAGCCCTACCTCCAGCATGACTAAAACCTCAGTAACTACCCAAGGGAAAGGTATGATCTCCAGTAAGCCTACTGCTTTCACAGGAAAAAAATGTTAGTTGGGAACAATTATTTTTTTTTGCTTATATTGTCCACATGTACATTTATAATGCAGATTTGCACAAGATGTTGAAGAAATTTTTGCCTCAGCAGAGCTCAGTGTGCACACACAATTTGGTTGTCTCTTGAAAATGCTAGCCTCAACACTAAAGCATGCATTCCTAAGGAACTTTGACAGAGAAAAATTAATAGAAGATTTAAAAAGGCATCTTTCTTACTTAAGATTGACAACTGCCATTGAAAGGATGTCCCACAGACAGTTGAATTTCTCTAGGGAATCCTGATAATTGCAGCTACCATGATCTCCTAAAACACACTGCTTTGTCCTAACATATGTCATCTGTAAGAGGGCTTCTAGGGAAGTTCTTGAGGACTGATAAGCTTAGACAACTAAGTCTTTGAATTTGCATTGCATTATAAAGGGAAGAAAAAAAAAAAAATCATGAGGTAAGACGTTGGCCCAAACAATATAATTGCAAGTCTTATGAGTACCAACCCCAGAGAGCCAGATGATTCAATTTTGAACTACAGTGTAAATATGGTAACTTACTATACATGTCACTGCATTTAACGTCCCTGGTTGAGCAAGAAGCCCATAGAGATTAGGTTGCTCTATCACAGCTGCAATGACAAGAGGTGAAGGAACTCAAAATCTATGATACTTTCAATCTCCTCACTTGGAAGAGATGACAGAAATGCCAGCACTGTTTGCCTGAACTGAGCAATTAAAAAAGCCTCACTGATTAGTAAGTAGTAGTAGCTGTCAATGGACACTAAAAAGAAAAAAAGAAAAAAAAAAAAAGGAGTAGTAAACTAGGCTCCAATAAGCCCTTCAGGTTTTAGCTTCCTCTTAAACATTTTTTCCTACCTTCCAGATAAGATGCATGAAGATTTTCTTCTCATCAGATGCTGTGGGAAAAAAAAAAAGGCAACTCCAGTAGTGCTTAAGAGAGCCTAGCTACCCATAGCATAGATACTACAACAAAGAGTTCTCAGTGGTTCACCTCAACTGCACAGCCTTGGGAGGATCGAATGATCTGGGATCTCAAAAGAGGCTGAGGGTAGAGAGGGAAAAACAACAACCCTCTCTTCTCATAGTCACTAGAAACTTCATCTAAGGGCAAAGTGTGCAAACCATATGGCACTGATGATACTAACCTCTGAGCCGACAGCTACAAAAAGCCCTAGTGAGTCTGCACTGACGACAAGTGTATTCTTGAGAATCACAAGTATAACTTCTGCATCTTACTGAGCAGCAAAAAAGCTTTTGCCTACCTCAAGAATACTGTATTGTCCAAGAGAAACTGACTTCTCGAGGGGGAGTGGGGGAAGCCCACTGACATTTCCTCTGGTGATCTTTGCTCAGTGTCTGAATGTAGTTCAGACAGACTATTTCTCTGGATATGCTGCTCACTGTGGCATACAAAACAGGTATAAATGTCCAACCGGCCCCTGCTAGTGGAGCAGCTCTGGAAGTCTGGCAAAGGAGTTGAGGGAATGGTAAATGCTGAAGCAAAGTTCTCCAAGTAGATAGAAGAGAAACAGGAGGAAAACTTTGGGACAAGTTGAAAGGGATAAAAATAAAATAAAAAGCTATGATCTAGTAGCAAACAAATAACAACTGGCCAGTCTAACGATTGACAAGAACTGAAAGCACAAGATACAAAACATCCCATACAGCAAAAGTAGTGGTAGGAGAGAAGATTGAGCAGACTTGTTTAAATACTCAATAAGTAAAAGAAATCATAACTCTAATCTCCAGTCTTTTACCATGTATACAGTCATGATGTAAGCATGAAATTCACAGATCAAATGGATAAAGTCTCAAAAAGAGCCTTTCTGAAAAAGCAGCCTACCAGCCAAACTCACAAGCAGGCTTAAGTTATAAATGCTCTGTATAAAGGTTACACGTACATTTTACATTTTTAGAGACTGACAATCCTCTACCCATAAAAGTTCTAAGACTAAGTTTTTACAAGGAATTTCAGATGCCACAGAACAAAGGCTTCTGTAACATGTATTTTACTAAATAAGTTTACTGTTCTAAAAAGTCAACACATTTTCCCAATATTTAAGCAGTTTATTTCCCAAGCAAGACTCTGCCACAAATACACACTGAGGCAAATGTTTAATGAATACGTATATTTTTAAAAATTATAAATTTATTCTACCATTAATCTCTTCAGCCACACTTCAGATATATTTTTAATTCTCTCTCTTTTGTTACCTCAAAGCTACATGTGTCTAAGCGCATACTGCTGCTGCAGCAACGTTACAATTTTCCATCTGGGAAGCAAACAGTAAACTCATTAGTGAGCCCGAGCTCACTCAGGAAATGAGCATCCAGTTATCACACTTCATTTAAAATAAGTCAACTTATTGTTCAGTTCTAAAATATTACCTGTATTGGTGGGTAAGGGTTTTGTTTTGTCAACAAGAGATATGGTTAAACTCACAGCCCTACTAAGTATTTTCTACCTCACAAATGTTTTTGTTCCAAACCTTTTGCTTGCATGTCATAGCTCTGTTTGTCTTGTTATCTTATATTAACTTACAAATTCAGGGCAAAGACTAGCCCTGACAATTTTATAGAAATTAACATGACAATTTCAAATATGTCTTCTAAGCAAGTCTGTGATAAAAAGAATAAACACTTTTCACGTAAAAACATCATACAAAAAAGACATTTCAATTTTGCAAGAATTTAATTGATTCTTTGAAAGATTAAACTTTTCAAACATAACTCATGAACACCAGCATAAGACAATATATGTTCCAGAAAATGATGAATCACAAGGATTTTTCATAAGTAGTGGATGGTACGCAATACTTGCACTTTCCAATTTCAGAAAATTTGTAAAGATATTTTAATGTAATTTGAAATATAAAAATACACATAGATAACAGAAAATATGCTCAAACCCATTTCAGTTTCAATTCAGAATGCTTTTCAAAATAAACCCCCAAACATTTCTATATCACAAAAGGAAATTCCTTACCGAAACAGCAGTTATCTTCAAAGAATCTACTGTAGAATGTGTGAAAAGGTACCACAAGACAGGTCCAATTTCTCCTGTAATAAATCCTTGGGCATGGCAAGAGAGAGTAGTGCAAACATTTTCAATTATCTTTGCTGCCAAATGGTTCACTACCCGGTCTTCCTACAGGAAGGAAAGGAAAGGAAAGGAACACTCATACGCAAATGTTTCTAATGTTTCTGATTTTTTTTTAAACAACTGCCTATGTTCGTATTTTATTCCATGCATGTTGTCTTAGTGTGGTTTCTTAATTTTATTTGATATCTGCCAAAGTCATTTCATTGGAAACTTCACCTTGTGACAAAGTTATGTTTACAGATCCTACTTCCCCCCACTTTCTCTTCTACTGCAAAGATAATTTAATACAAGTATAATTAATACAAAATCTTTCAGCTCCAAATGATCACCCCAAATTAAAGGTAGTCACTAAAAATGAAAAGGTTTTGTTATGTAGAGGTGTTCCATGATCAGTGCTTTATGAATGAATGTCTGTGTATCAAAACTCATCACTACAACAGGCTCCAAATAGCAAGATTATGAGAAATACAGTTACATTAGGAAAAATAAAATTACATTAAACTGTCTTTATTCAGAAGAAACAACCACCCCCAGGGATAAAGAAAAGGCCTTCTCGCAAGTCAAGTTATTCCGTAACTCCCTTCTCTTCCTCTTCTGAAACAGACAGTCCTGGCCAATGTTTAAGAATCCTTCATCTTTTTAATACTAAAAAAATAATTTTATCTGAAAAATCATTTGTGGAAAGCCACTGCACATGTAGCTTTAATATCTACATAATACTATTCATACTACAATGTGTCCAGGGAATAAAAAACATCATGTCAGAATAATCATGAGCCATCGGCACATCATGAACATCACATGGCAGCAGTTCTAGCAGCAGTTCTTTCTCAAGAAAACTGTTACTGACTCCAATGGAAGCTTAACTTAATACAGATCACTTAAAAGCAGAGTCTCTCTTTCTCTCACCTCCCTTCTTTAGTTGTTTTTTTTGTGTTTTGGTTTGGTTTGGTTTTTTTACTCTGCTTTCACTTAAAAGTAGAATCTTCACATTAACAGAACTGGAAGACTCATTGCTGGTGGTTTTTTCGCTGTGCATTGCCTCACCTTATCGCAATCTTTAGCTATGAATAAGTGAAGTTTTTCAACAATGTCTTAAATGGCATTCTTGAGTTCAGCAAGAGTGATTTTTAATATAAGAAGGACAACCAGTTTAATTTGTCAAGTCTACCTCATAGCCCGGCTTCACAAATAATTCATCATAATATCTAATTGATTTCTTTCTTAAACTAATCTCCACATTATCCTACTAACCTTTGGATTTCTGACATTTATCTTCACAATCGGAACCACCAACAACTGTGAGCAATGATAATGAAACCTTTCAGAAAGCAGTACAAAAGCCTTCCAGATGGGGAGAACTTACACTTCATTAAAAATATATTCAGTATCCACTCTTCCTTCTACTGACTTAGGTATTCTAAAATATAGACACTGATGTAGAAATATTTGGAAACTGTAGTATAATGCTGTTTAAAAAAAAGCTGTATTCATAATTTTCATACTAATCCTTCCTGTTGTCCCAAAGAACTGGAGCTCCACTCAAAATACTTAAAAGAAATACCAAAGCCAATTCCCACCTAAACCAGTTACACTCTTTCATAAAACTCTACTGATTTCCATGGTCTTCCTTCTGATTTACAGCCATGAAACCAAAGGATTAGGTTTTTCTGTTTTTCAGTTTCTATTACTGCAATATAATATATCATTTTGACCTATTAAAGACCTAAATACACAAAGACACATACATGTTTACCAAAATTAAGTTTCTCAAAGCTTTTTATAAATAATGTTAATTTTTAATCTCATTCTGTGAATTATACTTCTGAATTTCAGTCTTTTTTTTTTTTGCACAGTTAAGGTAAAAATACATGGATTTATCAAATGGACTACATGCTTTCAAAATTGAATCCATCATTGAAATGGTAATAGTCAAGTTAAATTCAAGTTAAATCTCTCATATGAAGTGATTACTAGGAACATCAGTTGGGACTCCAGTGCTACTTTAAGCAGGCAGAAACACTTAATAAACACACTATAATCCTATTAATAAATCATAATCAAAGCATTGTACAGAAGATATTAGTTATTATGGATGTCGATTAATTTCCAGATGCAATTACAGCTTTTCTTCACAAAATTTGGTCCTGAAGATGTGCTTTATTTCCTTTCAGCCACCAATGAGTTATGCCCTGTGCCAGATAGTCCTGCTACTTTGGCTAGAAAAAGGTCATGTATCGTAACAGTGCTCTAAAAACTCAATGAGGCTGTCAGAGTAATTCCATTTGCTGCCACCCCAGATTGTCCATCTCAGCTCCCCTGTGATCTATTCCTGAGTGCTGTCTAAGCAACAAGACTTGTACCATATTCTGCTTAATAAGCTCTCTGGAAGGGAAGCCTGACCAAAACTAATATTTGGCCTCCTAACTAAAGGAGTCATCCTATCATGTTACCAGGACATGAGCTATGTTAGAGAACAGCAATGGATCTTCAAGATATGAGTAAAGTAGTTCCATGTAACAGTTAACCTCTGTCCCCATCATGAACTGCATCAAATCTAAATCTATTCCTAGAGCTGTATCAAAAAGAAGCACATACTCTACTTTCACTGGGTTTAGATTTCAACTAGTTTTATAAAACACACTTAAAGATAAAGCTCCTAATTTTCAGTCCTGTTGGAACAATTGCAGATGTATCTGTTCCCAGTTAGAGTCATGGATGCTTAGTGAAAATGAGCCCTGAGTGAGAAAGCAAATACCAGAAGGGTAAATAGCTGTAAACTGCTAAAAGAGAACTTCTTTTAATCAAGTCTTTCTATTCCTATTGGGGGTGGGGGGGGTGGGGGGTGTATGCAAATCAAAGTCATCAAGTCATCAAAGAATCTACTTTCATTTTTTGAAATAACTATATCTACTGGATATTTTTATTGATTATTAAGAACTTAACAGTGCACTAGAAGTTCTGGAGGCACTGAAGATACAGTCACTACAATAACCAACATACTACCTAAAAATAGCATAATTTAATTTAGAGGTTAAGATAAAATATTTTATTATCTTTTTATATTGTACTGTGTATAGATACATACACTTGAGTAAAAGCATAATACTCAAAGAAACATTGGAAAAGCTGAAAGGCTCAGGAAGTAACACTGTATTCCATCATTATTCTAAATCAACTTCCATATACTTCTTTTAATCTAAAAAGACAGAATAAAAAGAAACTACAAACATAACTTAATGAAGTAAAACCGTATCATCCTAAGCATTCATGATTATAAGAATTAAATCTTCATGTGGCAACACTTCGCAATATAAAACCTGCACAGAAAAGACGGAACATATAGAAATAAAAATTTAAAATACCTTTTGTGGGAAAAAAAATTAAAAATTCTGTCAGTAAATAGAGAATTGATACCTAAAGAAGAAATTAAAGTGATAATGTATATGATTCAGACCATTACTTTTATACTATAGGCAATTCTGTCAGTAAACTAAAAACCTGATGTCTGAAGAAGAAATTGAAGTGGTAATGTGTATGATTCAGACTACTGCTTTTATACTCTAGGCAATTCTCTCAGTAAACTAGAAAACAGACAGCTAAAGAAGAAATAAAAGTGTGAATATATATGATTCAGACTATCACTTTTATACTATAGGCTGTCCTATACTTTCTGAGAAAATAGTTATGGTTTTATTCTTCTCTCCTCCAAATTCTCCTTTCTCCTCCAAATTCACTGTAAAGGAACTGCTCCAGCTAAGAACATACATTATAAATCATACTGCCTTATATTATATATCGGCAATTATTTTTTAAAGTTATCTTTTGTTATTAGAATTCCTCATCAGTTCAGAACCAAAACTCTCAGAATTATATCTTGCTCCCTCACAAAGGAAGAAGTCCATATGAAAAGGGAAATGTGTACTATTTGGCTTACTGGCAAGCTCTAATTTATTAAAAATCTTGCTTACACAGTACTCTGCACATCCAAGAGACAGAAAATTATCCTTTGTAATCTCACTCACTATTCTGATTCAAATACATTCTCCAGGTGGCATGCTTTAAAATGAGAGAATTATGCACAATCTGAAAGCCAGATAGGACTAATTAGCTATAGCTGTATATATCATTTACCAATGCAAGTGTATTGCCTATATATAATTTTTTCCAGCTTCTACGAAGTTATTACCAAAATTGTATATAATTGTATACCTTATATTTACATGCCATTTGTAAGCAGAAATGGACAGGTACAAAGCTCCTGAGAGCTTTTTCAATGGTTCCTCTCTGCTCTCACACAGGATTACTTAAAAGGAGATTTGCACACAGTTTCTGACTCCGCCACTTAGTTCCAGCAAAGGACCTTGTCAAAGCAACATAATTGAGACCAAATCAGACAAGAAAAATTATAAAAGACATCAAAAAGTAGTTTGGATATGGGAAAGATTATCAGTTCTAAAACGACTGTCAGAAAAAAATGTTTAAAAGGAAGATCTGAAGGAAGGTAGGGGCAAACGTAAGGGAGAAAACAGTAGAAGCAGAAAGGTGAAAGGATTGACTGGAACGTAAGTGTGAAGATGAGCAAATGTAAAACAGAAACTAAAGCTGAGATTTCACTTAAGATTAGGTTGAGCCTGAAATGCAATAATG
>NW_010972659.1:0-16294 GCF_000737465.1 Haliaeetus leucocephalus
AGTGGGACGAGGCCTGGAGCCAAGCCACCGAGCCTCTCTTTCCAGGACTGGCACCGGTGCCACCCGCTGAGCCCCAGCGCTGCCGCTCAGTGTCCCTGCCAAATATCGGCGCAATGCTCACTGCGCTCTCTGCCCTGCCCCAGCGCTGCAGCCATGGCCCCTGCCCACTCCAGGGCTGCCCAGCCCCTTCGGCCTCCCCTCCCGCCCCATAGTGCCCACTGCTCCCCGCGCGGGGACTTTGGGGGTGCAGCTGCACCCACCTTTGGGTGTTTGCCTGAGCAGGGTGGGACCTGACCCCCTGCACTCAGTGGGGGGCTCCCCGGTGGCTCCTGGCCTCAGCAGCCAGCTCAGCCCCCCACGGCAGGTAAGGCCCCACTGGGGCTGGGGCTGCAGGCACCCCCAACCACTGGGAACAGCCAGGCTGTCGCCCGCTGGGGAGTGGGGCAGGGGAGCCGGGGGCATGGGGCGCCCAGAGAAGGGCTGGCAGTGATGGGGGCAGCCCCAGGCTCGGTCCTTGGCTGCGTGGGCATTGTGGTGTCCTCCAGGGGAGAGGGGTCAGCGGGGGCTCTGCAGCTCCATCCCTGCATGCCTGCGAAGCTGTCCTGAGCTGAAGAATAGTGTCTGCAATAATGTAAGTGAATTTTGGAGACCTGGCCTGTGGCCTTCTTGGGTAACTGTGTGTCCCTCTCTTGTGCTTCCTTGCGCAGCATCCTGCTCCATGCTGGGCTCGTCTCCCCCTATCTGGTGGAGGCCTTCTTGCCATGGCTGGATTCCTGTTTAGTTAACCTGCAGGTGACAGCTACAGCTTTCTTTGCTGAGGTAAGGCAGGGGGTGGGTAAGGAAGGGTTCAGGGGGCTTTTACCAAGATACTGCTGCTTGGGATGTCTTTTTCTGTGGGAAGATCCCTGGCGAACGGGTCCCTGGAGCGGGGTGGCCAGGGCTGGGATCAGGTCCCTGTAGCACTGCCTGTGTCATTCCAGCTCTCTTGGAAGTGTGACAGGACCCGCAACTGAGGCAGGTGCTAGAGGAGTCACTCCGTGATACCTGGCCCCAGCCAGCACCAATGAGTTAATTAAATAAAGCTCATCACGAGATGCGTAAAGGGGAGTGTACCTTTTCTTTCCCTCATGGCACCCTCGTGGTTGGCAGGACCACATGTGGGCGACACTGAGGTTGGGGGGCTGCCAGCTGTGGGGCCCCTCTCAGATCTTCCTGGGCTGGCGCCTGACAGGATCAGGCTACAAGCCTCTAGTAAACACGCAGGGCAACGTTACTTGCCATTTTCCCCTTTTCAGCCAAGAACATTGGCATTGATGATGGGGGGCCCCAGCCGGGCCCTCGGGGCACAGCAGCTCCTAACCCACCCCGGCCCGGCCCTCACCCTGAGGCCGCACAGCAGGTACATGCAGCAGGGGCCAGCCGGGTGCTCCCTCCCTCAGTGCCGGCCCCTGGCCTGCAGAGAAGCGGCCTGTGGAGAGGGTCTGGGTTCAGCCTGCTGGGGCTGGTGCCCTCCCCTGCCCCCCAGCCCTGCTTTCCTGGGCACAGTGTGATGCTGTGTGGTTATGGCGGATGGGCCAGGAGCAGTGAGGGGCTTCTGCAAGCAGGTTCACGAGTGCTGACGTACCGTGTTGCTCATCTTCTGTACTGCCCCTTCTGCCCAAGCCTGTGGGAAGGTCCCAGGTGCAGTGGATCAGCCTGGGGCTGAGTCAGGTGGGGCCAAGACCTTGGGTGCCCCAAACAGATATGCCCCTGTATTGGGTCTGGCTGAGATGGAGTTAATTCTCCCCATAGCAGCCCTCATAGTGCTGTGCTCTGCACTGGTAGCTAGAAAGGCATTGATAACATACCAGTGTTTTGGCTGCTGCTGAGCAGTGCTGGCACAGCATCAAGGCTCTCTCTCCAACATTTCTGACCGCCTCAACAGCAGGCCAGGGCTGGGCAAGATCTTGGGAGGGGACATAACCAGGACAACGGGCCTAAACTAACCAAACAGATATTCCATACCATATGACGTCAGCTCAGATATAAAAGCTAAGTAAAGGGAGACAGAAGGGGGGGCATTTTTGTCTTCCGGAGCAACCACTACACGTACTGAAGCCCTGCTTCCCAGGAAGTGGCCAGACATCGCCTGCTGATGGGAAGTAGAGAATAACATCATTTGTTTTTTCTTTGCTTTCGCACATGACCTTTGCTTTCACTTTATTAAACTGTCCTTATCTTGACCCACGAGCCTTTTGTTATATTTTCTCCCCCCTGTCCAGCTGAGGAGGGGGAGTGATAGAGCGGCTTTGGTGAGGACCTGGCGCCCGGCCAAGGTCAACCCACCACACCCCCACTCCAGGCAAGGCATCTGGGTGCCAGGACTCTGCAAAGGGAGGACAGACTCTGGAAAGGGGAGAGCCAGCCATTGGAGGGATCCATCTCTCTTCAGCCAGGTCCCACAAGAAAAGCCAATTCGGGGTGCCCAGCAAGGCCCCTTGGCCGTCAGGGAGCTCCAGTCCAATGCCAGTCTCCAAAGCTGGTTTCTGTCTCAGGAGGGGTGTCAGAGAAATCCCCTTTCCCCCAGGGCTGCCCTCAGTGAAGGAATGAACCCTGCAGGTGGGGGAAGCACCCTCCTTTTTTGGAGATGGTTACCAGGGGAGCTGCCTCTGCTGCTCCAGCTTCCGCCGCTTGTTCTCAGTGACGTGCCTGAAGATGGTCCTCCGTTCCTGATGCGGCTCCAGCCTTCTGAGGACCTGGGCCGCTCGTGGGGAAAGGTGGCTGCAACAACAGGGAAACGTCATCCCTCAGCCTCTGCTGGAGACCCCTTCTGCCTTTGCTCCTTGTTTAGCCTCTGCACCTGCCCCATCCCCTGTCCACCCACACTTTCACCCTGTGGTGAGTCTTAGGCCTTGGCTGTGGGGGTAACCCAGGTCATGCCCATGTTAGGAGACATTAGGTACAGTTGCTTACTGCCTTATTACATGAACAACGAATGTAGATGAACAGCAGAAAAGCCTCTGGAGACAAGCACTTCTTCAGATCTGTTACAAAGCTGTAAACTTCAAAAGCTACATACATATTGGGAAGAGTTGAAGAGACTGTTTAAAGGGAGTATGTGAAGGAGAAAAAATGGTCTGTAAAGACATACACCTCCTATGCTTTCTGCTGACTGATGTATGGTGTGCACCACTACATCAGTGATGACGCCATGACACTGTGGTCCAACTGGGGAAGACCATTCCCTGGTGACCGCAGACACTTTTCATATGCGGGATTATTACTGTGTCCGTATATGGTCTGGTTATGTGAGGAGGGTCAGAAATACCAGTTCATTGTGGTATGGCAAGGGAGGAAGGGAAAAAGAAAGAGCACCAGGGCAGGTTGCTCATGTGGCCATGAGGCAGTGGTTTGTTTGGGGCCTTAAAGATCTCTTCTGAGATGGAGATGGGGCTGTGTGTGTTTGGCATTGAGCTGAGGGATTCCTGTGAGTAAGGGGTCAACTGATAACAATTTGAAGTATCAGAATTCAGTGGTTTCCTGCATAAACAACTTTTTCTACTGTCTTTTGAAGGTATGCAGTGCAGACAAGACACCATCTGATGCCTGAAAGCTTTTATACACAACCAGGTAAAAGCTTTGTCCAGTGTCTGGAGACCACCTCACACAGCCACAGTTCTGGCCGTGTGGTGTCTGCCAGGATATCTCAGGACAGGTGCTGGAATGGGGAGGGAAAATGCTGGTGGAAGATTCCTGCTTTTTAGTAAATCTTTGTTATCATCACATTGCTTGTTTTGCTTTTTCCTCTAGTGTACATTTCCTGGCACCATCACTATCATGTACGTTTTCTGGGACTTACAAAATACTTGCCATGTATTTGTCCAGGCCTGTGAGACTTCAGCTGCTGTGCCCTCTTCTGTGGCTTACTCTGCTCCTGATTATGCCTCTTAACTCATCTATGAGGGCTTGATGCACTTCAGTATTTCTTCCTCTTTGTCTTTCTCTGCATCTGTGGGTTTTTATATATTATTTTACACTCCTGTGCAGTGGACACCTGTTTTCCCTTCCCTGTGAATGAGCTGGGGCACTTCCTCATCCCTGTCCGTGCTCTTCCCCGCTCTCCGTGGGTAAACAGAGAGGCTCTGTTTCCTCCCAAGTCCATACATTCCTTCTGTGGCTCCTGGGGTCTTAAGTTTCACTGAAAGCCTTTCTCTTGCTGGCAGTGTGTGGTTTGAGATGCATCACTCCCCTTCTTGTCACTCCTCGTCCCCTGTCAGAAACAAGGGTAACATTCGGACAAGGTTTTGGAGCAAGTGTTTTATCATGGTTATTCCTCAGAGCATTTTCAATCATGAGGCATTCCCATTGGACTCTTTTTTAGAGCTGGGCTGATCTCAGACGTTGTTTCCAACTTTCTTTTCTCCTTAGTTAGGAAGCAAAGCACTGCTGGGTACAAAAGAGGGGGTGCTGCTCCTGGCAAGAGCTGTTGATATCGAAGTCCCTTGCTTGATGGTAGATGCTGCGAAGGGTCTGTGTACCCTCTGTGTCCTGCCTCAAACCGAAGGCGTGTACACGGTGGTGGAAGTCCTGCCCTTTGCTGCCCTTGAGCTTTCAACTGTTAGTGGCCTCTCAGTGGAGTCTCTCTTCTGACTCTCACTCTTCATTTTACAATGGGTCTGCACATGCACACTCCTGTCCTGGTTTGTGGGGTAACTGCTGATCCTTTCTCATTGCATGTTCTGGAGGCTTTTCACTAAAAGAGCAGAAATGAATGGCCTGGAGAGTAACTTGAGCCCCCGTTGGATAGCCTGGAGAGTGGAACCTCAGTGGTGCTGAAGGTACTTCATTCCTCAGGTTTTTGTGGGCACGGCACTTGGAATCTAACACAGGCGCTGAAGAGCTTGTCACAGGATGAATTTGGTGGGGATGAAATGCCTTTGGCTTTACTTCTTTTTTCTGCTGCTACTTTGTGTGTTGTCCTCTGGCCTCCTAGTAAGTCCTGAACCACTCACTTCCAGTCCATGCTCAGAGGTTTTCTCTTTTGTGTGTGTGGCTGGTTGTTTTTTTTCAGGTGGCCTGTATGCAGCTGATCAAATCCATCCTGCTGGTGAGCTTGACTTGGGAGTTCAGGTTAGCACCAAGCTGATGCATTCAGGACTTCAACACATCCCCACAGCAAGGAACAGCCATCTTTCCTGTTTCCCCATGGAGTGTGATGGCCCCACAACAGTAGCACAGCTGTTCTCAGTGTGAAAAACACAGAAATTCTCTGTTTCTAGTGGACACAAAGCAAAGCTGGTCTTCTCAGATCAGCTGCCCTCACACAGGGCAGCTGGCAGCCAGCGGTGGGGCCCGGCAGGGTGCAGCACGGAGGCCAGTTCAGCAGGGATTGTGCAGTGCACCCCATCTGCTGGGCACAGGGGAGGCCCCAAATCCCACACTATTGCCGCAGACAACCAACCTGGACAGCACGAGGGGAAGATAAAGGCAGCCTTGCTCTACCCACGATAAGAGTCTGTCTAGATGTGTAATACTACACAGCTTGGCAGCTTTTTCTTCTCAGATCACCAAACAGGTCTGAAAAGGCACTTCACTCCCCATCCCGTGAGGGAGGATATACCTGGGAAAAACCTTTAAAAGTGGAGTTTTAGAAGAGGTTCAACAGAACGCAGAGACTCTGCAGCACCACAACAGCACTCCTCCCTGGCAGATGCAGCAGACCATGTGTTAAGATCAGCACTGAGATATCCTATGCAGCAAACATCCCCATGGCCCCATGCAGCAGCTGATATCTAGGACAAGTCAGAGGCTACGGCATCTGCAACGGCCTGGGCTTCAGGCAGACAAGGCCTCCTGCATGGTCTTCCCCGCCCCAGCTGAGGATGCGGATTGCAGTTGCCCAGCAAGAGGGCTGTTGGGATGCAGCCGGCAGAAACGCCCTAGCGTCCAGATGGGGAAGACATTGCGGTACGCAGTGTAACTGATGGCACACGACTTGTTGAATACCCCAGCAATATTCTCCTGAGAGACAGAGACAGAGAGCAAGATGGTATGGGTGACAGGGGATCACAGTGTGGTGCTGAGCTCATTGCCTTCCTGAGGTCCCCCACCAAAAGCCACATGTGGCTTTCTTTCCAGGTAAGGGAAAGCACACTATTGCAATGGCTGCACAATGCCCAGGACATCTGCAACACTAGGGAACGCCTTGGAAAGACCAGAGGAAAGAAAGATATACCTGAGGCCAGTCCCCATTGGGCAGCTGCTTGTCAATCAACACTTTGATACCTCTTTCCAGCACATCAATGTCAGGGTACCTGCAAAGCACGAGGGAGATGTGAGCACTCATCCAAACCGTCTGCAAATCCCCATCTGCTTAGGGAACTCAACCGCCTCCAGACCGCCCCAAGCTTGTCCCAGGCATGCCGAGTGCTTTGGGAAGGCCCCTCGCAACCCTAGGACACCAGGCATTATGAATATGGCAACATTTTCCCAGGCTGGAGGCCTGCGGTTGTGATCCAGACCTTTGCTTTGCACTGGCTCCCCCTCACCCGGCATTATGAGCCTTGCTGGCCTGTGGAGCACCGCGCAGGCCAGTCCCTCATTGCAGAAGGCTTGTGACCAACGAGATCATGAACAAACACGGATGGGTGCATGGCCCATGCCAGCCAGGACCAGGGCCCTGGCACACAACCCAGCCTGCATTTCCCATCTCATAGAACACTCAGGGCCAGGTGGTGCCTGAAGAGGTGAGGGCTGCTCCTACCTGACAGCCATGAGCCCCAGCAGGGCCCAACATGTGTTGTGGATCTGCGACATGGCACTCTGCACATACGTGCGCTGCTCGCATGACTCGAAGTCCTCTCCCCACCCACCATCTGCCATCTGCTTGGAGAGGAGGAACTGGCAGGCCTGGGCCACCTCTCGGCATGCAGCCCTGGAAGGATGAGGCAGAGAATCAGACAGGGCTGGGGACAGGGAGCGTTTGCACACCTGTGTTTCCCACCTGCAAACAGGAGCTGTGCTCTGCCCTGCCCATGGCTGTGGGGCTGCCCCGAGTTTGAGGCTCAGGCAGCAAGTGTGCTGGTTGTATCGCAGGCACAGGATTTGGGAGAAGCTGTACCTGGGGCTTGAGACCCCACGTGCAGCCAGGGCATCCACCCAGTCCCACCACAGAGTCTTGCCCCGGCCCAAGAGATAGGTAGGGACAAGGGAACCAGACAGCCCCTTCTCACCTGTCACTGTATGTGTGCTGCATACTGGCAAACGCCTCCAGACCAAACCAGGTGCCGTAGGTGAAACAAACCCCCCAGCTCCTAGGAGGAAGGGGAGAGCGGTGCTGTCAAGGATGCAAGGGCCCAGGTGGATGCAGGATGCAACATGTCTGTGTTCACAGCAAAAGCAGACGCAGGCATAGAGCTGCAGCCTGCCTTCCCCTATGGCACAACCATGCCCAGTCCCACCAGCATCTGCTCCCAGCTCACTCAGGCATCAGCAGACACTCTGGGACCAGAGGAGCTGGAGCCACCCTAGCCCCCAGGGGTCCTCTAGGTCTTGTGTAATGCACAAGGTGCCTGCTCTGCCTGGGCTGGAGGGAAAGGAGAGCAATGCACAGGACCTACAGGAGGATCAGCCCCTGCTTGCCCTTCCCACAGATCCTGCTCGCCAGGAATGCTTGCCATCATGGTCCCTCTCACACTGGGGCAGCCAGGGGAAAACCGGGCACAGGGAACACTGCTTACCCTTCCCATGACCCATCAGCTCGCTGCTTCTTGCGACAGAAGTCCAGGCCCTTCTGCAGAGTCTCCCTGGTCAGGAAAAAGACAGCTGCTTCAGAAGCAGACCTAACTCAATGGCTACTTTGTTAGGGGCATCCATCAGTCCCTCTGAGGCTTTGACAGGTCCCATTATTAGAGGGCTCAAGAGGCAAGAGCATGCACAGGCAGCCATGCCGATCAGGATCTCAGAACCAAATCGTGCACCACTTGAGTGCTTTTCTACCTCGTGCCAGCATGCAAGCAGGGGACGCAGCCTACAACCGGCTGCAAGATCAAGGCAACTGCTAAGTCAAGAGGCAGGCAGATCTCCACCAACTTCCCCCAGCCTGATCCCAAACAGCCTATGCCCTGCTCCTTGAGAGAGGCTGGGCCCCAGCCCCTTGTGGGGGGCTCTGGTTTGGAGAAGTCACCAGCATCCCAGCTGTGCACACACCAAGGTCCACCACAGAGGCTGTTCCATGCCAAGGCAGAGATCCAGGCAAGACCCCTGACAAGGCTCAGCAGGGACTGTGCCAATAGAGGCCATGGCAGGCAGCGCGGGACGTCGCAGCCTGTGTTCTCCCCTTCCTGACTCTCATCTCAGTGCCTCACCTGATCTCTGGGGCTCTGTGCTCAGGGAACTTGTCGTGGAAGTGTCTCAGTGCCTGCATGACAGCCGATGTGCACTCCACGTAGGTGTAGTCGATCATGATGTCGCCTGCCAGCAGGTGAAGGGTATCAGTGCAACAGCCGCTCTGCTGGGGAGCCTCCGAGCCATATGCTACCAAACTCTGCCTTGGACCCAGGGCACACTTATCCCACAGAGTGACCTGGGACAAAGCCAGGCACCCACTGGGCACGGCAAGGCCAGTCCACTGTGTCCCTTCACAGCGGACAGGATGACCAGCCCCACACACTCCCCTTACCAAACACTTCTGAGGGGTTCAGCAGCTCCAGTAAGTGGCCTCCTCGCTTAGTTTCATATGTGGCAAAGCCTCCATCAGAGTTTCTCATGCTCAGCAACTGCCCAGACAATCAGAGAGAGGGGTTGGGACTGGCTCACAGGCAGTACCACCCCAGTCTGGCCCCAAACCAGGTGTGAGGACAAAGTCAGACCCACAAGTCCATGGGGTTGGCAGATAACCCAGGTCCCAAACCACAATGACAGGCAGGCCCAATCTGGACTATCACATCACATTACATTATGTCACATATGTAGCTCTGTATCACAGTAAATATGGTGTTGCCATACCAGGCCATGGGCCTTGTAGTAACTTAGTAATATCAGACATAATAACTCATCAGGCCTTGACTTCTCTTATTTTAGCTTGGTTTAGCTGCCTGCATTTCCCTTGGCCCTAATTTTTGCAGCACTTACCACATTCACAGCATCAAAGAGGCGCTCAGGGGGGACAAGGTTGGCTATGAAGGGGCACTTCTCCTGCAGCAGCATAACTGACTTCAGCCCTTCTGCTGTGCAGTCTGCCACAATCCAGCCACAGTCTCGAGTGCTGAAGGGGAAACCACCCTGGAAAGGGATCAGGAGGGCTCAGCACCTTCCCCTGACCTGTTTTGTTCTTTTAAGGGGGAAGGTGCTGCCACTCATTCTTATACCTCTGCCCAAATCCCTGCCCCATTCATGTGTCCTTTAGAGACCAGTTCCAGCCATCATACCTTGTTCATATGGCGATAATATTTCTGGTAGTCGGGTGGGTTCTCTGGGATCTGGAGAAGACAAGAAACAAGTGAGGGCAGGCTGGAGGTGCCTGGCTGCAGGACCATGGGCTGAAACCATTGCAGATGCAGAACTGTAGGGGACTGGGCACCACCCATCTTTTACTGAGGGAGGCAGACAGGGAAGGAGGTCAGCTCTGGAGCCGGGAGTGCTGAAGAGAAATCACATTTTGGCCTGGTTTCATCAAGTGTTGCTAAAGTCCCCTTTTTGGGTGCTTTCCTGCCAGGGAGCCATCTGCTTTCAATGCTCCTATTGGCAGCACCATGAGCAAGACCTATGACTGCATCTGCACCAAGCTGCTAGCAATGGTGACTCCCACGCTGAGCCACTGGCCTCGCCAGCAGGAGCTGAGCTCATGCAGTCACTAGCCAAGGAATCTGGGTTTCCCAGAAGGGTGCCTCAGATACATGGGCACCAGACAGGACGAAGGGCAAAGAAGCCTAAGCTCTTAGTTTTCCAGCCTCTCTTAGCCCACGCAGCTAATCCAAACATCCCTGGGCCTGGCCAAGGTCATCTCCAAGCTGCAAAGATAGCTCCCAGCAACAGGGAGCAGAAAACATGAGGCCGTCTCTAGAACTTTGCTAGTCCAGCCCTTCGGAAGAGCTCTTCAGAAGGCAACAGATGCATCCAACAGACCTCTGAGAAGCAGCCAGATCTGCATAGCCAGTGTGTGAGACACCAACTGGGTCCGCTCACCTGGGTGAACTGGAGGAACTTGTAGGCATTTTGGAGGCAGGATGTGAATTCAGGCATCTTCTGAGCTTCTGCCTAGAAACAGAGGTGCACAGGCACCAGTCAGCAAGGAGTTGTGGCCACCAAACGTGCCCCTCAAGAAAAGGATGTGCTGGGACCTTGCTGACCTGCTGATCTAGGTGCCATTAATGCCTGGTGCTTCATACAGCCCTTTCTGTAGGTTTGCATTCATACTTTGTTTACTGTTTCCATTACAAACCTCTACAGTGAGAACTGAACCAACAGCTGTTGCTAGCATAAGAGAGAGATATTTGCATGACCAGGTTAGGGGCTTACCAGGGCAATCACACCACCCTCCATAAGGCATACCCACCATAGCTGTCTCTGCCCCACTGCAGGAAAGCAGGAGACCTACACACTGTTCCTGCCAAATGGCAATGCTCTAGGGCCAAGCAGAGCAGGGAGGAAGGGCCACGGTTTTACCACAGGACTGCAGCCATTGGGAAGTTTAACCTGACCCACTCAGCTGGTGCTGTGGCCTCCTGCTTCAAAAGCAGCTGGCAAAGATGGGCTGTACCAGCTGTGCTGGACACCCTGCCTACCATGGCTGAGGTGGGCTCTGAGAAGACATGTGTTTGCCTGGCTCAGTCATATGATGCAATGCCAGAAGTGGCACAGCAGAGGTCTGAGGGGATGCACAGTAGGAGCTGTTGGTATTCGGGGATGTGCCACAGAGACCATTTTCCCAAGGCAGCATGCAGCACTGAGGGGTGCATTACCTCCAAGAAGGCTTGGATGGCAAACGCAGTATCCCAGAGCTGGGATCCATTTGTGCCCTGGAAGAGAAAAAGTAGTTAGTGAGGGGCAAGTGCTGGCAGCAGCCTGATGCAGCTGTGGGGTCTATGGGACAGCATATTCCTCCTACATTACCCCCACTAGTTCCCTCCACCCTGCATCTGTTTTATGTCACCCAGCATCATGGCTGATGTGCTGGCATAGAGGGGACAGATGCAGCAGCTCAGGGACAGCAAGGGCATATGAAATGAGACAGCTGCTTCAGCCTGCTCTGTGCACAGCCAAGACAGGCGAGGTGGCTAGCGATAAGGAGGAGAGGGATACAACAGCTATGAGAGAAGCACAGCTCGGTCCACGTGCAGTATCAGGGGCCTGTCTTTCTCCTTCCCTTCTCCCAGGACCCGTGGGGATGAAGGGGATGGAGGCCTAGAGTTGCCCCCTCAGCTCATAGCCACAGAGAGGCAAACTAGCAGGACGGACACTACTCACTCCTGGCACAGCCAGGGGAAGTGGCAGTGAGACAGACAAGGCCACCAGGGAACAAAGGTGAGATGCCAGGAGCTCAGGCCCAGTGTGAACAAGCTATCCCATTATCCTATGGGCTGCCCCAGCACGTCAGGGTCCCTCTCAGTCACAGCTGAACTCCTACAGCACTTCACCTGCATCTTCATGCCATCGAGGCCCAGCCTGTGGGAGGAGAGAGCAGAATGCTGCAGCACAGGCACAGCGAGAGTGCCAGGAAGCGGGTCAGGAGCCACAGTGTGCTCACTCCACAGGGATCAGAGCCCTACACTGTGCCAGGTGGGCCATGCTCAACCCTTACCAGAGATAATCAGGGATCCTGGAAACATGCTCCTGAAAAGCTGGGGAGTTTTTCCCATCCACGAACCAGCGAACCAGCATGTTGATAGTCTTGGAAATCTGCAGAGAGCAGCACTGTCACAGCTCTGGCTACAGCTTTTTCCAGCCCCAGAGACATATATCCCTCCCACCCAGCACAAAGCCATCTGGAGGTGGTCCCAGGCTTGATCCCAACAGCTCCATCTGTGGCATCACTCAGCATAGCTGAGTTAGTGGGGCAGGTGCCATGAGATTACTCCAGAGCTTCCTCTCAGATGATTTCCCTGGACCACAAGGACAGGTGTCCCTCACCAGGGCCATGGCTGTCCCCCTGCCCTCTGCATCTTCTGTGCCCTGTTAGCATTAAGCTCTTGAGCATTAGAAGCAGCCGGAGTTGTGCCTGAGCAAGATCCGGTGATTATGGTTACACATCACAATCGCAAAGGGCTGGGGGGCCACAAGCTGGTCCCTAAAGAGCAAGATTTTTAAAGGATTGACAGTAAGTGTCCTACCGGCCCAATGCTGATGCACTTGGTGAATCTGTCATCAGCTTTGATGTGGTCGTACAACTCTGTGATGGCTCGCTGCCGCAGGTGAGTGCTGTGATGGGCTTCGTACACATTCATGATGGCTACAGGAGGAGAGGGACATGCAATGAAAAATCCACCCCATGCAGCCAGATTCACTTGCTGTGGCAGGCTGCATCACTGCTCATGTGATGACCAGTCAAGGAAAGCATGGGAACTGCTCTGCCCCAGAGCTGCCTGAGGTCCTGGGCACAAGGCCCTGCTGCTCTCAGGGAGGGAGAAGCCCAAGGATCACACAGTCCATGTCTCCATCTCAGCTCCAGGGCATATACCAGTACCTGGCAGTAGACCCTACAGAGCCCCCATGGTACAAGGCAGCTTCAGTTCCACCACCACCAGCTCACATGGCAAGGGCCCTCCCACCCCAGCCAACACCGCACTCACCATAGGCAACCCCCAGAAGCCAGCTGTGCGGGGTGTACACATCACAGGCAGCCACATTGTTCCTCTGGGCTGGCCAGTCTATGCTGGTGTAGTCTTGCACGTACAGCTCCTGGCACAAAACAATGAAGGGCATCAGCTTGGCAAGCTGGGAGCAAGCACCCAGAGGCAGCTTACGGCTGGAAGTTGGCTCCGCTGCCTGGACAGAGCGACTGTGCAGGTATGAGAACTGTCACTTTGCAAGCCAGGGGCTGGTCCAAAAGGACATGGCTGGCACAGCAGGTGGTCAGGGAGCCATGTATCCTTGTTGGGGAGCCCCACCAGGGTCAGCTCCTTACCTGCCGCAAGCTCCGTATGAGCTCGTCCTCTTCTGCTGACAGACGCCTGGCGTAACAGTAGCTCATGGGGAGGTAAACCTGGCGGCAGTGACACCAGAGCCGGGATGGGTGGGCTGGGAACCATGTAGGAAGCAGCCTATTTGCAAAAGAGAAGGTGCTACTGTGAGGAACAAGGAAGGCCAAGGGCAGCATGGAGAAACGATGTGCTGATGGGGATGCCCAGAGCAGGGCATGCCTTTTCCTATCCCCTGTACCAGGCCTGCTGCTGCTGGTACAGCTGCAGGAGAAAAAAAAGGGAATATCCACACAGCCTGGCCCTGCTCAGATCCTCCCCAACAGGGCTGCTCCCTCCCAACCAGGGCCAGGAGACACCGCTCCTGGTCCAGCTGACACAGGGCAGGGAGGATCCCGAGCTCAGAAGAGGAGGGAGGGGAGAAGCCAGTTCAGGGGCCCCTCTCTTCCCCACTTCACTTTGAAGGCAGAGGCCCAGACTGATGGTTAAGTGCATTTGAAGACAAAGCACCAGCAGCCCTTGGTACTGTGCAGCCCCTGATTTCCGCCAGGGAAAATGTCATACGCTTTCCCTCTCTCACACCCTGCTGCCCTCTGTGAGAGACTGAGTTAATGTCTCAAACATCGTGGTGGGGCAAGTTCTGCATAATGACAACCTCAACATAACAGTGAATGCTGCACAGCAAGGAACCACAGGTGAAAAGAAGCGGAGCAGCAGAGATCAGCACAAGACATCAGCAACGGGATGGAGGTTGCGCTAGAGTGTGGGCTGCTCTGTGTTCTGATATGCTGAGCAGGGCAGCTCACCATGCATGGCCAAAGATCAAACAATGGTCATGTCTGCAGGGAAGAAGTTACTCCCCAGACGACCCCCAAGCCCACCAACCCATTTCCCAAAAGTTCTGAAAGCACAAACCGCGCATGACACCTAATTAGACTAACGAGTTCGAGGGCCCACCCCATGCACACATGCCCACCAGGACTGGACCCCTTGGCTGACTGGACCAACGCTGGACCCAGTATCGGTGACATCTTTCTCTTTTCCTTTTTCTCTCTCTGTCTTGCTCTCTCTCTCTCTCTTTCCCTTTTCCATAATCCCTACACCCCATCCCTTTAAGACATAAAACCGTTGACCAAGTCTGGGACTAAGAGTGGATCCAGCTGCCCCTTGGCTCCTCTCTGAGGAGTCTAGAAAGCAAGGGGGTCCACTCTGAACCTCGTGACTCAACGGGAGGACTCTCCTTATTCCCTGAATTAATGTATATGTTACCACAAGTTACACGGTTTACTGAGGTAGTTCCATGCCAATTCCTGTTGTGTGAAACCCTGCCACCTACTGTTATGCCTCCCAAGTTCAGGTTGCTTCTGCCATGAATAAAATGTTTAACCAATCGTTTGGTGTCCTTTCACTTTAATTTAGTGCGAGGGAATTCCAAATTCACCATGACCCCTCCCTGGTCTGTCCAGCCAGGGTTGTGACACCCTCTGAGTAATCGGAGAGGGTATGAGTGAGGGTTAGAGCTGGCAGCCTTACCTGTGGCTGTCCTGTCCTGCTAGGGCCCAGTTACTATACTGGTGGCAGGCAGGGAGCACACAGATGTATCAGGGATCCCATGGGTAAAGCTAAAAGGGCTGAGCTCTGGCATCTCCCTTTGGGGCAGTGTTCAGTGCTATCCACCCACCGGCTGGCCTTGCTGCTGGTCTCCTAGCTGATAAGCAGCCTAAGCACCCCCAGTTACAGGCCACAGCTGGAGTTATCCCAGCTAACACCAGCGCTTGGAACAGCTCTGGGTCGAGGCTGGTGGCAGGACTGACAACACCCCCTACGTCCACACTGAGGGCGGCACATACCACATCTCTGGAAGAAGCGTGTTCATTCCCTCCCAGCTGTAAACGTTCAAGACAGCCAGCCAAAACTTCCCCCAGGAAGGGATTCCCACAGCACCTCCTGCAGAGAGCAATTGTCAGCTTTCAAGGTTAACACCACCATGCCAGCTCCCTGCTTTCTTCCCCATCACACGGTCCACTTCTCCCCATGTTTGGGAGCATGCTGCTCAGGCTGGGACATGCCCCAAAAAAAGGCAAGCAGGCAACGGTACAAAAACGTAACACGCTTTCCCATCATTAATTGAAAATCCAGGGGCCATCAAGGGCAAGCAAGAGCAACAGTTCCTCCACTACCTGGCAGCCCCCTCATGTTCTATGTAGCCCTCGGGTCCAGCCAGACCTCTCTCACCAGCATACTAGCCCCATGGCTGCTGTGCTGGGCACAACGGAGCTGACCTTTGCTGTGCAGGTTGACACGGGCCCGCACAATGTCAGGGTCATCTGGTCCGAGCCCCAGGATCCTCAGGGCTACGTAGTTGAGTGCTGTGCCAAACACTGTCGATTTGTCTTCCACATGCCTGTCACGCACATGCACAAAGACAGCATAGCCATTAGCCAGCTATTAGCATTAGCCAGACACAACTCACCACACAGGGCTGTCTTTGTCAAGGTGAAGCAGGATGCCAGAGGTGACTGTGGAAAAGGGGAGATCCAACCAACCCAGGGAGAAGCATTGCTCTGCACTACCCTGTCACACACAATGCTTTGGGATACAGCGCCACAGAAATGCAGCCAGACTTGAGGCTCTGGCCTCCACAGTGACAGAAAGCATACCTGAAGGGCTACACATGCAAGTCCAACCACCCAGAGATATCACAGTTGCCAAGTCCCACTCCCCAAGCCTGGGTGGATTTGACAGCAGCTCCAAGCTGCGGGACCTTGGAGGTGCCATCACTAAAAGAAGCATCTTTACTACTCACAAGCCCCAGCCTCCGTCTGGGAGCTGCACAGAGCGCAGGTAGCGCACCATCTCTTTCCGAAACCCCTCCGGCAGCTGGATCTTGGCAGTGTGGCAGGTGATGAGGAGACCTGGAAGATCAGGCAGGCTGGCTCTCACACCAAGTCAAAGGCGACACATCCATCCCTCGCCTCCCCGCGAGGCCTACCTGGCAGGAGGAAGAGGGGCCCGCCGTAGTCGCCCGCCCAGTGCCCGTCCTCGGCCTGCAGGGCGGCGTAGAACCCCATGCCCTTGCGGGCAGCCTCCCGGGCCGTGCCGGCCGCCGGCAACGGCGGCAGCGCCTCGCCCTGCGGGGAGAGAGCGCCTCAGCCGGGGCTGCCCCCGGCCCGGGCCCC